>NC_051863.1:130741329-131038572 GCF_015732765.1 Culex quinquefasciatus | reverse complement strand
CGTTTGAGGATAGTTCCGCACGAGTTTCGCCGCTATCTTGGAACTGAAACTCTAATGCCGCACTCAATATTTTTCAAGTTTCATGCGAGTTCCACGCACACTGACAAATTACGTTCGATTGAACCAGAACTGGCTCTTCAAACGAACGTACCATTAGTATCTTCTCTTTTGGTTTGACAAAGTCAAACTAAAAAGTGGCCCCTATGATTTAAAAAATGGTTTCAAACAATATATTTTATTATTACAATTTTATTCTTAAAACTTGCTTTCCATTCGTCATGGTGTGCAATCGGTTAGGAGCAATATTTTTATTTTTGTAATCTAGCAAGACCAGATTAAATGAGCGATCATCGATGATATAGCCGTCTACGTGAGCGTCGTAAGTGTAATTTTCAAACTGCCTGCATATAAATTTAACTTCATCTTGGTATATCAAAATGTGCTGCACTTGTTGGAATATATAATTGTTGTTTTGAAATAGAGTGAAAACTGATCCGGTTTTAATCCGCTTGCTGCCAAGTTTGACATAATCACATCGTAGCACAAAATCTTCCATAATTGTCAGTTCCGGAACAATTGGTAATTCGCCAACCTTAAACAAGAAAATCATAATTAGTCGTCAAAATTACAATTTCAAGTGAATTGAGTATGAATAGAGCAAACAAAGCCTCAAAACAACTTCAAATTATCATCGCAATACTACCTAGAATTTGACTATAATGTAGTGTTTTGGCAAGTTGAACAAATCTACAAAATATAAACAAAAACACAGTGCCCACTCGGAGTTGCTTGACCAGGACATACAACAGTTACATCCACGAGTCGTGGAAGATGAGTTGGTGCTATCTTTCTTCGTTTCGCAACTTGTTATAGTCCGCTATCATCCTGAGCAATACCACCAGTTCTAGGTTCACTAGAATTTGTATGGGAATTTTAGTCCGACAAAGTATCACGTGCGTTTTAAGGGGATTAGTAAGAAAGATATGAGGTCAGGACTCACGAGAGGCAGAGAAGTGACTACCATTTTATGTCATAATTACAACATATTGACAACAAAATTGGGTCCAAAAATGAAGCTTAGCTACTTTCTCCAAAGAAGGCCGGTCCACAGCTTTTCCATCTTCTTCAACGTGTATCCTGTCCTCGACGATTCCCTCTCGAGTCTCACCGTTCAACAGCTACTGGAAGTGCTCCTTCCACCTAGCCGCCACCGCAGTCGTTATCGTTCGCGTTTTCGGTGTGTTCGTTTCTCAGCTCTTCGCAACTCACTGTATCGCTCACAGTTTCGTCGGGTACCCTTAACCAGCATACGTTTCTTGGCCTCGTTCGTCTCTTCCGTCACTCGCTGGCACTCCGCATCGAACCACCCTTTGGGATTGCGTCCTTCCGTAGGCGTGATCGATTTGTGTGCACGATTCGCCATTCGGGTGGCGCCAGGTGGACTCGGTCTTGGGCTGCTACTCTCCAATTCCGCTGCGGAATTCCGCACATTCCAGATCTTCCTCCACTTGGTTCAACCACCTTGCACGTTGCGCCCCCTCCGCAGCGTTCCAACCGGCTCCGAATTGAACAACAACTTCACCGGATTGATTGTCCGGTTCGGTTGGCGTGCATCCAGCGCGTTCGGCATTCTTGCGACGTGTCCGGCCCACCGGATCCGGCCGGCCTTGGCGACCTTCCGAATACTTGGCTTGCCGTAGAGTTGCGCCATCTCGTGGTTCATCCTTCTCCTCCATACAGTGTTCTCACGCACGCCGCCAAAGATCGTCCTAAGCACTCGGCGTTCGAAAACCTCAAGCGCTTGCAGGTCCACCTCGAGCATCGTCCACGTCTCGTACCCATAGAGAACGACCGGTCTTATCAGCGTTTCGTACATGGTGCCCTTTGTACGTCGGGAAAGATGACCGGACCGTAGGGTCCATAGTAGGCACGATTACCGGTGATGATGCGGCTCGGAATGTCTCTGCTGCAGTTGTTGTCCGACGTGACCAACGATCCGAGGTACACAAACTCCTCCACGACCTCGAACTCGTCGCCGTCGATCGTCACGCTCGGTCCTATGCGAGCCCTAAGGGACTCGGTTCCTCCTGCCAGCAGATACTTCGTCTTCGCAACATTCACCTTCAATCCAACCTTATCCGCTTCCCGCTTCAATTCGGTGTACTTCTTAGCCACCTCCTAGAACGTCCTGCCGACAATGTCCATGTCGTCGGCATAGCAGATGAACTGGCTGGACCGGTTGATAATCGTGCCCCGCATGTTGAAGCCCGCCCGTCTCATGACACCTTCAAGCCCAATGTTGAAACAGAGGCCGGAGATACCGTCGCCTTGTCGCAGTACCTTGCGCGATTCGATCGGGTCGGACATCGCACCCGAAATCTTCACACTGCACCGCGCTCCATCCATCGTTGCTTTCACCATTCTGATCAGCTTCCCGGGAAAGCCGTTCTCGTGCATGATCTTCCATAGCTCTTCGCGATCGATCGAGTCGTACGCTGCTTTTAAATCGATGAACAGGTGGTGCGTCAGGATCTGGTACTCGCGACATTTTTGGAAGATTTAGCGTAGCAAAAAGATTTGGTCCGTCGTCGATTTCCCCTCCACAAAACCGGGTTGGTACGTCCCTACGAAATCCTTTGCTCGCTCCGACAGACGACAGAGGATGATCTGAGACAGCTCTTTGTAGGCCGCGTTGAGAATAGTGATAGCTCGATAGTTCTCACATTCCAACTTGTCCCCTTCTTGTAAATCGAACATATTACTCCCTCTTTCCACTCCTCCGGTAGCTGTTCTGTGTCCCAGACCTTGACTATCAGCCGGTGTAGACAGGCCGCCAGCTTGTCCGGGCCCATCTTGATGAGTTCAGCACCGATACCATCCTTACCCGCTGCTTTTTTGTTCTTCAGCTTCTTGATGGCATCCTTAACTTCCCTCTTCGTGGGTGCTGGCTCGTCCTCGCAGTCCACCATACCGCTGACGTCGCTTCTCCCGTCGCCCTGGTACTCCGCCTCTGGGCCGTTCAGGTGCTCGTCGAAGTGCTGCTTCCACCTTTCGATCACCTCGCACTCGTCCGTAAAGATGCCTCCGTCCTTATCTCGGCACATTTCAGCTCGCGGCACATTTCATTAGAGCGATACAGCTGTTCCATATCCTGGAACACCAACTCTTCCAGGCGGCGCTTCTTATCCCGGAAGAGATGGGTTTGCTGTCTTCGCAACTGTACGACTCCTTGTTCCCACGGGTGTTGCGCAGCAGCCACTTGTCCCGCGCTGCTTTCTTCTCGTCCCAAATCGCCTGACATTCCTCGTCGAACCAGCCGTTCCGTCGAACTCGGTCCACGTACCCGATGGCGCTCGATACCGCTGCGTTGATGGCTGCTTCCATATGGCTCCAGCAGGCCTCCAGAGGGGCTTCGACGAGCTCACCCTCGTCAGGCAACGCAGCTTCGAGTTCCCGCGCGTACTGGGTAGCGACCTCAGGATCCTTGAGCCGCTCCAGATTATACCGCTGCGGGCGACGGTACCGGATCTTGTTGACCTCGGACAGGCGTTGGCGCAGCTTAGTCACCACCAGGTAGTTGTCCGAGTCCAATTACGAGAGCAATTACGAGACTTCTCGCTAGATTCTGGAAATGGGGTAGAAAATTCTGTCTCTCTCACTCTTTGGTTTGCCTTTGGTTTGTTTGCTCCTGCTGCGTCTTCATACTCGACTCAGAATCTGAAGTTTTTTTATTGAAAAAACATTTTTGGAATACTCTTTTAAGATTAGACTTCAAAAATTAGAAAGTTGACATTGACGAACTGGCCACTCTTTTCACAATTTTAGAGCAAACAAATAGCATGAATTTAATAATAGGTAATCGCCGGAAGGGCGTAAAATTTTGATATTTCTTCGTACGTCAGTTCATCAATGATTACAATCATTACATAATATTACTGGAAGTCATACACTTACCGGACATATACGAGCTTTTCCAGGGATGAACAAGTTTGGATTGAAGTAGTTTTTGTATCATAAGATTGTAAGCTAGCATGAGTCGATCCTTGATGGAAATCGTTAGGGCTATGTTTTGACGGCTTTCGGTGAATTTTGCAATTTTTTTGTAGATTCTATGCCGAGCTTCCGGTATATAACATGCAGCAAATCTGGCAGGGCCAAAGTTTTCAATCGACTCTTTGTAGTGGGTCAAGAAGTGCCCTTTGGGCTTGAGATGCGTTTCGAACAGCGCCATATATTCAGTTAGGTTATTCGCTATGTTTTGTCGTACTTCTTCTAAAGATTGTACTGTGAAGAAAGGACTCATAATTTGATCTCCTATTTTCACCACGCTTATTAAGAAATCCCATTCCCTGCAATCAGGAATGAGCTCTCCAATCATGAGAGGTAGATTTTCGATTAGAGACCTCATTTGTCCTGAAGATGTTTTTAGTTTTCTTGCGTTAATGTGATCCATTGTGATTGGTTCTGGTTTATTCCTCCGATCATTGTATTCGTAATCGAAACGCTTAATCCGGTTGTTAAGTTGCTCTAGTGTTATATATCCTTGTTCAAAATCGATCTAAACAGCTTGTTAATGAATCGTGGGCGTATCCCTCGTAGAAATCGTGCATAATGTCTACGTGTTTCAACTCAGTTATATGAAAATCAGGAATAGTATTGAACGGCGAATCTCGATGTACACCAGATAATGCAAATCCGTTTTTGAGAGCTTCATTGTAGTTCGCCTCCGTGCGGTAATAGGAGGGATGATCTAGTACAGACTTTCTCATCAATTCTAGATCCATTAAGCAGGTTCTGCAAGGATATTTTGCAACAAAAGACGCACTATAGTCCAAGATCTTGTTGAGACCTAGATTGTCACCTCTAAGTCCACCAAATAGAAAGAATACTTTCTGTTTTTGCCATCAATTCTAATTCTAGGCCATTCTGCTCCATTTCGATTATTTCTTCAATCAATTGCCCAAGAATTTCCTCATTTGAAGCTGTTTTTTCCACAGAGCAATATCCAAACATAATCAGAAAAATGTTTTCTATCAACCCACTTACGTGTCGCGGAACGGATGGAAATGAAAGATAGTATCCATTTAATCCTTGCTTGCCTGCTTTCGATCCTAGCGGATTGTTTACTTCAAATCCATCACTGTAAAGCATGTACGGTATACAAATTTTTCCTCTATAACGTTTAATCTTATTTCTCCAAAATTTTCCTTTCAAAAAATTATCATTTATTTCAGCCGGAGAACTGTTGATCGCATTGATATGATCTATCATAGCTTTCAGATTTTGCTCGATTGAAAATAGTTTAAGAAAAGATCGCTAATTCCCAAATAAACTCCTCCTCGCCGCACTTCTTTGAGCCGTACCTCCGCATCAACGTCGGAAGGTTGTGGCTCTAAATCAAGCTCAATAATATTCATTGAAGGATCTTTGAAAAGTTTCCTTTCTTTTAAAATTTTCAAGAACTTATATTCTGTGGACACGGGATCAAAAATATTGGTTATTTCAAGCACACAATTTAAAATATTTTGCTGTTGTTCCGGATGAATATTGTCCTTGATTTTATCATAGATTAAATGCGCCACTGGTGTTAAAAAATCATCTTGAATGTGTTCAACTACCTGAAACACCATTTCTCGGTTGAAGTTTGGCAGGCTGTTTAAAAAACCAACGAATACTAAAGCGATTTCTTGCATTGGCGTTAAATTCGATTTCGCTTCGATCTCTTTTCGAACTTCACCCCAAAATCGTGAACATCGGTGTTTGATACATTTTGATTTGCCTCATTCAAGTTCGGTGAGCTGAAATAAAATATATAATATAATATTTAGCTAAAAAAATATTGCCAGCATTACCTCTCAGGAGTTCTATTAGGAGATGTATTGTTAAGTGCATCTTCTGGTTGAAAAATTGGGTTCGTTGGTAATTCTTCCGGTTCAACAGCGAAAAGTTCTTTATGCGATTGTTGAAAGTGTCTTTTTAAAGAGTTTGTTGATGGATAATACCTAGTACAGTCGCCCTGGGCACAGTACATAGTGCTAGTTGGTTTTAAATTGTGCTGACAGTAATAGTGCTCCGTCAGCAGGTCAACGGTTACAAAATGATTTTTGCATACAAAGCAAATAAACGCCATTGTTTTCTGAAATAAACAATGGTTGTGTGGTATGTATAGTCTATATTTATCAGAAAATGGGAAAGTTTTTACTTACACTCCATGCATTAACTCATTCGAATAAAAATAAATAATGCCTTGTTTAATCATGCAACAGTATTTAACCGAAAAAAGACATCACAAAAACAAATAATTGACAAAAGCATGCATAATTGTAAAACATGCTTAACACAAATCACAGGATAAATGACAGGAAAACTAGTAAGTGTCCATTACCGAAGCCATACATGCGCATTCTGTTGAAACACATTGCTTTCTCAACTATAGAAGTAGGGAGAAATCGTTCCTTTTTTATGGCTGAACCATCTTAAAAGTCGTTGTAAAGTTAGAAGAAAATCTTTACCAGTTCCCCTAAGGGGAAAACTTTTGAAGAGTATCTGGGCCGGATTTTTTTTATCTTTACATATTTTTATTAGGCCCTCTTAGGTGCTGCGACCAGGTTAGGGCCAAGGATCGATCATCATATAATATATAAAATACATAGCGAAAGCAACTCCGTACACTCCATACACTCCGTGTAACAGGAATGTAAATCTGTTGACAAGGTTTTGTGCCTATTTGAGATGGACCCATCGGTAGGCGATCCACTCAAACGGGCTTTTCTCTCCTAATAAACAAACTGACGACAGGTTTGGACCGAGGACGGGTCGCCGTGGGGTGGCACCGGCGCCGGAACCGGTATTCTCTTGACTGCTTCCTGCGGGTCGAGGGCGATCCTTTGGACTGCGCCCAGCAGCGGAGAGAACTCGGAACAGCTGGACTCTGCTTCTTTTTGAAATTAAATATGATTTTATTTGACTTTCTTAAATAATTACATTTCATTTACATTCTAAGTGGTATGGCTTACTTGTTCCGCACGAGTTTTGCAACCACGCAGTGTTGTCATCTCGATGAAAATGTTCAGAAGTTCTTGTGGTGAAAACAGGTCACTACTGCCTTCATCCGTTGATGCCGGTTGGTTTTCCCTCCAGGAAGTATTGTATTCTCTGCAACTTTTTGCCGCTGATTCAACGGCAATGGCTGCAGATTTGGAACCACTCGAATAGATCCTGCTCCTGGTGACGCCAAAGCAGGAAAATCCACGTCCGTGTATGCTGGTGGTGTTTTGCGACGATTTGGTTGGTGCCTCGTCGTCGCTTGCTGCCGAATTTTTACAAACTCAGCTCGTTTTGGGCAGCTCCGATTCTTGGTCGAATGGTCGCCGCCGCAATTGAAGCATTTCGTTTCGATGTTCTCGTTGATTGTTTCGCAAGCTTGAGTTTTGTGCTCACCTCCGCAGGTTGCACAACGACTCTTGATGAAACAGTTCCTTCCACCATGTCCAAACTGCAAACAGTTCGAACACTGTGTCACGTCACGGTGCACTGGACGATAACGTTCCCAAGACACGATGATGTTGAAAATTGCCCGAACTGCTTTCAGCTCAGACGGCGTTGTCGATCCATTCTCGAGATGAACCAGGTACAGTTGATCACGATACTTGATGTCCTTGTTGTGTCTCGTCATCTTGAAGACCAGCTCCAGAGCAGTTGGCACACCGCTTTGGCTGGGCTTCTTGAACGTTGCACTCGTCCGTCTTGGGGGTACCCCCACAGTTGTTGCACTTCCCCTTAAGGTAACAGTTTCTGATTCTGTCACTTGTTCCGGTAGGCCTCCCACCGGATGTGGATGTGGTTGCCTGCTGCGCGCGAACTGTAAAAATGCGCAGGGTTGCCAAATCACCAGATAGGAGAATTGCCTTTCAAGCCTGAATTTTCAAAAAATATTTTTTAATCTAATGATGGAATAATGATTCTTACGACCATACGAAAATTATAGGCTAGTTTTGGAAATTTTCATTTTTGGGTAATATATGACCCATCAGGCTTGAAAGGGTTAAGCCACCAGAACATTCTCCCCCGCCTTGAGGCACATCTGTCTCAAACCACCAACTCCGCCAGCTGCTACGATCTTATTCGACGTGTGTTTGATCTTGAGCTGCAATCCCTTGCCTTCGCCAGCGCTCGCCGTTTGATGGTGTGTCCAGTTTCCGATCCGCTCGACCTGGAGTAGGTTCCGGATGTGATCACGAATCCACAGTTGCTTGAACGAGAACGTGGCGTCCATGAAGCGTGACCGTGTGACTTAACCTCCAACGTCCTCAAACCTTCTCGTCGATTCAGTGTCGACCAGCGCTTGATCTCCTTCCATTTCCGTGACATTCTCGTCGTTGATGTTGTGCTTTGCTTTCTGGATCTTGACAGCGGACGCACAATCTAACCGCTGTTTGCCATCTGGATCGCCGCATCCCACGGCTCCAGACCGTCGCTTGTTGTCGTTGGACCCGAGAGGGGTGCGCAACTCGACACCTGAGTGCTGCCGTTCGGATTACTTGGAATGGTTCCCAACTGGCCGACTGTCGCTTCGGTTTCTTTCTCGCAAAACTGCCGGATCTCGTCTAGAAGACTGCCGCTGCTCGATTTCTGGGTAACTGCTCGAACCAAGGTTGTGTTTTTGATGTGAACTTCGAGGAGTTCCTTGGCTGCTTGATAAGTCGTATAAAAATCCACACATTTTCCGCGCGCTGCGGCGACTTCTTCCTGGTCCTCTAACGTTTCCTCGTTGCTCTGCTGCTTCCGCCGGAACTTCCCAGCAAGCTACCGGAGCCGTTCGAGCCGTTCCGTTGCCTCGCTGAAGGACGCCTTCCGTACAGCGAGTTTCCCAGCTGCCACCAGCTCCCCACTCACGCAGACCAAGCGCACCTTTCGAAAGTGTTCCAGCTTGTCCATACTGAACGGTTCGCGAAACACATCCGGCGACGAAGGACCAATGTTTGGACCTTGGACTGGGCCGACGAAACGCGAGTGATCCCGGAGGAAAAGAAAAGACCGCGTTTACAAACTGAACTAAACTAATGTTTATTTCGTCCGTTCTGTTAGAGTGTAGAAACAATAAAGCACGTGGTTTGCCTGCTGCGCGCGAACTGCCAAAATGCGCAGGGTTGCCAACGATAGAATGATTTCCCTTGACTGACCGAGCAGGATTTCATTAGACTAGAATGAATACGTATGTCCTGCCCCGTTGCACAGTTCATCCCATATTACGTCATACGCTTTTTGTTGCGCTTTATGTTGAAGAATCCATGCAAACTAACAGGAATATGAACTCAAATTACCTATAGGCAATTTTCGATTTTCTGGATTGACACCACATCAGAAATAGAGACCTTAGGACAAAGTTCTGTGTGTGTGTGTGTGTGTGTGTGTGTGTGTGTGTGTGTGTGTGAATCAACCCCGCCCTGAAGAACGTTTGCATCAATCTGATTCAAACGTTATTTAGAACTTCCGAACCCTTGTCAAATGGACAAATACAGTATTCCTGATTCCAGTCATAGCTCACCAAGCTTTGATAGTTTAGTGGTTAGCATTTTTGCTTTTTGCTTTTACCAATCCAAAGGCCGGGGATCGAACCCCACCTCGAGCGACTTTGATTTTTCTTTCATATTCAGTATTTCAAGTATTTCTAATTCTTAAACTTTCTCGTTGGGGGCAAATTCGATGCCCAGGACCATTCGCTTACAAAGCGAACACCGTAACCAGTCAGCCACGACAAAGTTCTTTGTCAAAATTACCTGTGCAAAAAGGATGAACCCCTCTTGCGATTCGACCAGGGATGGCTTCCAAGATTTAGTTATCTTGCCACGGGATGGGATAAGGGTTGTAAGCAGCTTGGCAAATATCAGGTTCTTTTCGCTAATATCCGTAGCAGTGGCATACGTTGCTGCCAACTTCAAGTGATCTTCACAACTTAGGCGACCGAACATGTTGTGCAGGTTATCGTGCACTTTAACAACGCTGTTGAAGTAAATCTCGAGTTTACCGGGAAACATTGTTTTGAAATCTCTAATGAGCTGAAAAGAGATAACGAGATTATTTTTTGATTTAAAATGTATAAATCGAAAGAAACATACCATGTTTCCCCGAGAGCTGTCGTGATGATTGGAAATTCTTTTACTACTGCTTGTAGCGATTTTGCAGATTTTATTAGGGATTGTCTTAGGTCAAAACAAGCGTCCCAATGCGCGATAACCATCTCCAACGGTGTACGTCCGCGTTCCAACCATGTTTTAGACTCCTCTTGCTTGCCGTTGTCTGGAAATATATTTTTTATCTGTGAATCATCTCAGGTCAATTTAGGTTAACATGCAATCATACTCTCAATTGTTGACTTTTCCACTTCTGTGGATGGCTGCTTCAGATTAAACTTAAACTTTGCATAAATTTTCGGCTTGCGCACAACAAATCTGCCGCCGGCACGCGTGATGCCGGGTACCGCTGATGTAAAATATTGTGTCTAGAAACAAATATTTGGTAATGCACTGTCAAACAGAGAAAACAAGTACTATTCTTACTCGGTTCTCGTTCGAGAAAAGTTTTCTATTTTCTCCGCCATGATCTTGAACAGAGTGTTGTTCACATCGAGATGCTGAGCGCGTGCCTCCAAAATAATTATTTGGATCAAATCGTTGCGAGTATCATCGCACAGAATGTCATTCTTATTATATTCTTGGATGATTAATCTACCGCGCTCCGACGACATCAAGAGTTCTTGCAAGTTCTCTATAGGCTGCTTTTTCTGTAAAAAAGGCGAATACATAAACCCATTTTTAAACGTAGAAATAAGAAAACTGAATTTTTGTTTCGAGATATTATTATATTACTCCACAAGCTACATTTTTCCAAGTATTCTAAGTCTTTGGTCTAAATATAAATGTATTTAATACGGGGTACATGGTGCAATCTACAGATGACCAAGCATATTCCCAAAGATTTAAGAATTTGTGTGCTTTTTTTTCACAAGGTCGGACCACCTTTCGGTATAACTTCGGGGGGAGGCGTTGCATTTTCTGCACTAGTCTACTTACAGGATCCGTGCCGGATACTAGAACCATTTCCTGTTTCACATACATATGAGTCCATGCGAGAGTTTAACCACGCCCAAGAATCGCGTTGCTTTTGATCAGCTAGTCATATGCAGCCCTCTCCTTGGACCATCGAGACGTGTACCGATTTTGTAGAGCCGACCATCATAACGTGTTCTCTTCACAGCCACACTCGTGAGTTTTCAACTAGGCTCCTAGTCGTTCCTCCTCTGATCGTCTCTCCATTTCCGCTGGAGAGCCGTCACCGCTCCGACGACCGCATCGCACTTGGTGATGTCGCTACACATTCTTCGCACCACATTATCCGGGCTGGTGTCTGCTCCAATAATGGCCAGCATTTCGCTTCGCGCTGCCTCAAAGCGAGGGCAGGCGAACACCACGTGCTCCGGTGTTTGCATGTCCGAACCTGTGCACTGCAGGTACTTCCTGAAGCAGCCATGGCCCGACAGGAACTGTGTGAGGTGGAAGGTGACCTCTCCGTGCCTTCTGTTCACTTACTTACTTACTTATGCGTCCTGATCCCCAGTGGAGCATAGGGCCGCGTTGAAGGATTTCCACTGCTGACGGTTCTCTGCTTTTGCCTTCACTTGGCGCCAACTTATCGAATCGTCAAAAGCACTGATTTCCTGGTGGAGGCTTCTCCGCCATGTGTCTCTTGGTCTGCCCCGGCCGCGTTGTCCTTGTGGGTTCCAGTGCAGTGCTTCTCGGCAGATCTTGTACGCATCTTTTCGTAGCGTGTGGCCGATCCATCTCCACTTGCGCTCCTGGATTTTGATGTGTATTGGCCTCTGCTGACACCGCCGATGCAAATCCGCATTCAAGACTCAGTTGTGGGGCCACCAGGCACGAATGATGTTGCGAAGGCAGCGGTTTACAAAGACTTGCAGTTTTGTCGTGTTTTGGCTCGATACGCACTAAGTCTCGCTCCCGTAGAGCAACACTGATTTAACGTTCGAATTAAAAGTCCGCAGTTTAGTGCGCAAGCTGATTTGGTTCGAGCGCCACAAAGTGCGAAGACCCGCAAAAGCACCTCTGGCCTTTTTGATCCGCGTGGACACGTCGAGCTTGGTGCCACCATCTGGCGCAATCTGGCTACCAAGGTACTGGAAAGTGTCGACCTTTTCAACGTTTTCACCAGCTACCGTGAAGCCTTGAGCGCGTTCCGTGTTCACTGCCATCGACTTGGTCTTGGAGACATTGACTTTCAGACCCGCCACCGAGGAGCATGCAGCTAGGTCGTCCAGTTTGTTCTGCATGTCGTTTCCTCTCTGCGAGAACAGCACAATGTCATCCGCAAAGTCGAGGTCGTTGAGGTGCTCCATCCTAATTGGCTGCCAAAGCAGCCCACGGTTTTGCACACGGTCCAACGCTCTAGCTAACACCTCATCAATGACGATGATGAACAGTAACGGTGACAGGATACATCCTTGCCTCACCCCAGCTACCACCCGGATTGGGTCCGACAAGACTCCGTTATGCACAACACGGCAAACGAAAGTGGGTCTCGTGGCGCAGGGGTAGCGGCTTCGGCTGCCGATCCCGATGATGCTATGAGACGCGGGTTCGATTCCCGCCTTATCCACTGAGCTTCTATCGGATGGTGAAGTAAAACGTCGGTCCCGGTTTCTCCTGTCTCGTCAGAGGCGCTGGAGCAGAAATCCCACGTTAGAGGAAGGCCATGCCCCGGGGGCGTAGTGCCAATAGTTTCGTTTTGGCAAACGAAAGCCTCGTACTGCGCCTTGATGAGGTTGATGATCCTCTCTGGAACACCCTTGCGCCCTAGAGCTTCCCAGAGGTTTTCGTGGTTGAGACGGTCAAACGCTTTTTCATAATCAACGAAAACCAGGTGAAGGGAGTCCTGGAATTCGTTGACCTGTTCGAGGATCACACGAAGTGTCACTATGTGATCCACGCACGAACGGCCACTTCGGAACCCTGCTTGCTGCCGTCGAAGAGACTCGTCGATCTTCGATTTGATCCTGCACAAGATCACCTTACAGAGAACTTTCAGAGCTATGCACAGCAGCATGATGCCACGCCAGTTGTCGCAGTTGGTGAGATCCCCCTTCTTTGGAACCTTCACCAAAATGCCCTGCATCCAGTCGACCGGAAAAGTCGCGGTGTCCCAGATTTTGCTGAACAGTCGATGCAGCATTCGAGCTGACAACTGGGCGTCAGCCTTGAGCATTTCTGCGGAGATCTGATCAATCCCTGGCGCTTTTCCGGACTTCATACACCTCACGGCTTCTTCAATCTTCCTCAGCGTAGGTGAACTAGAGTTCACCCGGTTTATTCGCCTCACATTTGGCGGTTGGTACTGGGGGCTTGAACGTGAATGCGAGATTTGCAGCAACTGCTCAAAATGCTCGAACCAACGTTTCAGCTGGTCAGCCTGATCGGTTATTAGCTGACCGCTCCTGTCCTTCACCGGAATGCGTGTATTCGTCCTGGCACCACACAAGCGTCGCGAGATGTCATAGAGGAGGTGCATGTCACCATTATTAGTAGCTTTCTCTCCCTCGTCGGCAAGGGAATCTGTCCAGGCTCTCTTGTCCCGCCTACAAGAGCGTTTAACAGCCTTTTCCAGGTTTGCGTACTCTTGGCGGGTACGTGCTTTTGCCGCTCTCGTTTTTGCACTCACAATGGCAGCCTTCGCTTGTTTCCTTTCCTCTCCCAGGTGGCATCCGAAATCCACTCCTTCCTTTGGGTTCGCAGTACTCCCAAAGTATTCTCGCCCGCAGCGACGAAGGCGTCCTTGATGCATTTCCACTCCTCCAGAGGCCAGAGTACAGCAGAACCTGCCAGGAAGGCATCCTGTGCTCCGCTGGGTTCGGCCAACGGACTTCGCTTAGACCCAAGATTTCCAGCTTAAGCCGAGCTGCCTCCCGCACTAGCGTTGTCAACTTACCCGACTGGGCAAGCGTCAGTACATTCCATGTTCCAATCCGTGTCCGTGTTTTCATGCTAAGGGTCGTTCCATTCCTCCAGTCTGTTTTCCTCCTCGCGGTTTCAGTAGCACTCATTCTGCTTTCGGGCTCCATAAGTGGCTAGCCTAAGGAGCCCTAGCCTCGTGGTGGACTACCACCTGCGCTGCACGGCCAGCTGTGTGCCTTACGACCTCCATAGGGACGTGGCGTTACATCGTGCTGCCACCTGGTTTTTAAGCGCAAGAGTGTAAAAGTGCTGAGTCATCGTCTAAAAATAGACGGCGTCCTATCTCGCCCAGCAAAATGAAGTCGATAAAGTAGTCGGTTTCGATGAGAAAAAGTGGAAAATGTGGTCTAAAAATAGCGACGCCATCCCCCTATAGTGTCCCACTCGCGTTGCCACCTTGTCAGCGATTCGGCTCTCGCGGCTTCCCGGATACCTCTCGTGCCTCTTCGGGTGTAGCACACGGTCCTCCAGTGTGATGCCGATGGGGATCATTCCGGTTATGACGCCAACTGCTTCCGACGAGATGGTCCTGTACGTGATTGCAATCCGCATGGCCATCAGTCTCTGCGTTCTGTCGCGCAGCGCTCGATTTCGCTTCGTCCCCAGCGCCGTCCACCATGCCGGTCCATACCTGTATTTGTGTGTGTGTGTGTGTTTGTGTGTGTACTTGTTTGGACGCGGTCACTTGCAAAACTGACTGAGAATTTCTCTCTTTTTTCTCTTCTTCACTCTTCTTCTTCCGCGCCAAAACAAAATAAAAACAGCATCCGGCAAAAAAGCTGGGCTTGTTCACGGGTCCCCCACAGACCGTTATTATGCAGAAAAAAATTCCACCCAAACCAATGATTGGACATGGTTTCTGGGACCATTCTGCACCTCTGGGCCAAGTTTCAAAATATTTGCCGGCAGAAATTTCGAATACGGTCAGTTTTAGTATTTTTAGTTGAAATTAAGGGGAAATCACATGTAAAATGCGTAGGAAAAGATCAAAGTTTCAATGTTTTAACTCTAACAAGTTACTGGTCATGGTTTTGAATTGTACTTACATGTTGTAGAATGATATAAAACGATTTACGGAACTGACTTAGCCGGATTAAGCCTTAGTTAAGTGACTTAAGTACATTATTTACAAGTTTATATCTAAATATTTTTTAAAAACTTCTTCATTAGGCAATTTTAAGTCTAGGAAGACTAGATTGCATAAAAATAATTAAAATGGGGTAACTTTGAGCCATGGGGTGACATTGTACCAAATTTTACGTTTGTTTAATAACTAAATATCTTAACAACAAGCTCGATAAGCTTGAATTGTAAGGATTACTCGTTGCAAATATTGTTGTCTTCTCCACAATTTTGAAAAATTCCATAAAAAGTTAAATAAGAACGAAAAAACTACAAAGGATTATTAGCCTTATTGTTGTACCCTGAAAAAAGTTTGAGGACACAAACTACATTGAAAACTTACATCGTCCTTCATATGTAAATATTTATAAGTTCAATTATCTATACATATTAGACTATACTTTATCACATTTTCACAATATATGTCAGGCTTGTTAAAATAGTAGATGAGTGATTGTGTTTTCACATGAGATAGGAGTAGGTTTTGTTTTACTGAAAATCAGTAAAAGTACTTGCTGATCATTAATATGTTTTGATGAATTTTAACGATGATCAAACTGTATCAATAATACATTAATCAATTATAAAATACAGTTTTTATGATGATAAACTGCAATATTGCAAAATTATAATTGGTTTGAAATATTAATCCATTAAACTTTTGCTAATTATAATCATTACACAGGGCAACAAAATGTTTGAGCAAAATGATAGCTGAAATACTCACTACATTTCATTCGTATGGATCAAGTTTCTAAACGTTTTATAACAAAAAAAAAACAATTTTATTATTAATGCAATGCTACAAACTTGCCACGTCACATAATTGTTTTTCTTTTATTTGTATTCAGAAGGAATCGATTCAGAACTGGAACATGTGCGCATCATTTTTATATTTGTCACTTATAGGTGATTTAAAATCAATAGGCCTTTTTAAATATATTAATTTGCGATCTGCGAAGCAATATCATCAAATTATTTTTGGGTTTGGGAACATAAATAGACCAAATTAAGCAGTCTACAAACAAATATTGACATAAACCTAATGCTTATCACAACAATCTTTTGTACATTGTCACCCCTTGGCTCAAAGTTACCCCACTTTAATTATGTTTATGCAATCTAGTCTTCCTAGACTTAAAATTGCCTAATGAAGGAGTTTTAAAAAAATATTTAGATATAAACTTGTAAATAATGCACATAAGTCACTTAACTAAGGCTTAATCCGGGTAAGTCAGTTCCGTAAATCGTTTCATATCATTCTACTACATGTAAGTACAATGACCAGTAACTTGTTAGAGTTAAAACATTGAAACTTTGAAGTTTTCCTACGCATTTTACATGTGATTTCCCCTTAATTTCAACTAAAAATACTAAAACTGACCGTATTCGAAATTTCTGCCGGCAAATATTTTGAAACTTGGCCCAGAGGTGCAGAATGGTCCCAGAAACCATTCCCAATCATTGGTTTGGGTGGAAATTTTTTCTGCATAATAACGGTCTGTGGGGGACCCGTGTGTTTCGACGCAATCACTTGCAGTACTGACTGAAAATTTCTCTCTTTTTTCACTCTTCCTCTTCCGCGCCAAAACTCCTGACTCTGTTCGTGTCCGTGCTGACCGTGTTCGTGTCCGTGCTTCTGACCGTTCTCGTGTCCCTGGCCGTGTAGGTACCTGTTCCTGGCCATTCCCGTGACCGTGTCCTTGTCGTGCTCCCGACCGTGTTTGTGTCCATGCGAAACGGAACAACCGGAACAAAATTAAATTTTAAATGCAAAGTCCCGGAACTGACACCTGTCAAAAAGTTCATTTGGTTTGTTTACCTTTGAGGTTAAGTTTCGAGCTTATCTTCTTTAAAGAGGGGCCCGCATTGACAGTACTTAGTCGCTTGCTCATTCGATTCAAACTAAGATGAGTTTAGTATACTCCAGCAAAAAAAGTATTCTACCAATATATTTACCGTTGCTGACATTGCTGTTGAGGTTTGATGAGAAGTCGAAGGTTGTCCTCCCGAAGGAACGTTGGGTGACGAAAAGGACTCTGGTGGACAAGGAAATGCATGCATCATCCGCTGTAAGTACAAAAGAGTTATCATAATTGGTCCTGGATGAAAAATGGCGCCCTTAAATAAATGACACTTTTTTTTATTCAACCCTTCTATATTCCTTATTCTATTTTAATTTTATGAATTCTTTTGACAAAAGAAATCTGGAGTTTTTTTTGAAAAGGTCCAATAAACCAAATTTCCAGTTTTTGCTTTTTGGGTGTTTTTAGAACCGCCTTGAGTCAGGGGTATTGAAAAACACCCAAAAAGCAAAAACTGAAAATTTGGTTTATTGGTCCTTTTCAAAAAAAAACTCCAGAAATGGAGGTACAAATGTTAGATTCAACAAATTAATTAATAGATGTTTTAGCGTTTAAAGTGCACAATAAAATAAAACTGGTATATAAAATGTAAAAAAGCTACGTCATTTATGAAAGGCGCCTGTATAGATATTACCATGTGCATAACCATATGCCGTAGCCGTACACGAAGTCCAACGATTTCAGTGATTTGATTCACGTCACACATTGTAATCGATAACAACGTAGAAACGTCATAGATTTTGTGCGTATTCAAAGAGTCATGTATTTCCTCTAGGCCCCAAAACGTTATTAAATCGATCACCTTGACTTGTAGACCAAAGCAGTCTACTTGGTACATCACCTCGATAGCTTTATCATCTGGGATACTCTCCGGTGGCAGAATGTACTCAACGCCATGTACGATTATGTGTTGTCTACAAACTTGCTGCGTCGCTTCTTCCTCAAGAACTTCGGGGACGGAACTCTGCTGCGTATCAACATCGGCGTCGACAATATCGGAGTTGGATGACTCCTGCTGCGTTCCACTTGGACCAGCTTCACATTCATCCAAGTTAACGTCATAAGAATAACACTCCATAATAGAACTAATTTAGCTAAAAAAAAGTAAATGAATATATGAAGATGTTGCAACCATTTTTTAAAGTTTATGTCCCCCGACTGTGACTGACTAAGTTTCATATTGTTTCCAATTCAATTTTGAAGTTTTTGAAAAAAAAATTGTTTGGTCAGGTTTTCAGGCCAATATTGCAAGAAGTAGCGACATAAACTTTGAAAAATATTTGCAACGGCGTGAGGTGCTACAAATACAAAATATAGAAGGTCCATCATTTTTGCCTTCCTCACGTTACTGAGGAAAGGCTATAAAATCACTCGAAAAATGAACTTCTCAAATAGACCTCCTAGACCCACCTTCACGTATACCTATCGACTCAGAATCAAATTCTGAGCAAATGTCTGTGTGTGTGGTGGGATGTTGATCAAAAAATTGTCACTCGATTATCTCGACATTGGCTGAACCGATTTTGTCCGTTTTGGCGTCATTCGATCCGTCTTGAGGTCCCATAAGTCGCTATTAAAAATGATAAAGTTGAGCTAAGTACTTCAAAAGTTATGCTAAAAAAACGAGTTTAACAAAAGTCCGGAAGATTGTAAAAAGGGTGGTTTTTGTAAGAAAACTTGACATGCTATATATTTTTAGAAAGGTATTAAAAAGATCTTTCCAACGCGTCCAAGACATTGAAGATCTGACAAATATATCAAAAGTTTTAAGCACTTAAGTGTTATTTATACGCTTTTTGGAGGCCGGATCTCAGATATGTTGATGAAAACGTTGTCCGGAACTCTCATGCGACATATTGTTGGATAGGTATTCAAAAGAGCTTCCCAATGCGTCTAAAACATTGAAGATCTGACAACCCTATCGAAAGTTATAAGCACTTAAGTGTTATTTACGCACTTTTTCTAGGCCGGATCTAAGATATTTTGACGAAAATGCTGTCCGGATCTCTTATGCGACCAATCGTTGGATAAATATTCAAACGACCTTTCCAAAACATTGAAGATCTGACAACCCTATCAAAAGCTATAAGCACTTCAGAGTTACTTATGCACTTTTGGAGGCCGGATCTCAGATATTTTGATGGAAACGTTGTCCGGATCTCTCATGCGACCTATCGCAGGATGGGATTCAAAGACCTTTCTAACGCGTCCAAAACATTGAAGATCTGACAACCCTATCAAAAGTTATAAGCACTTAAGTGTTATTTACGCACTTTTGCATTTGGGATAGCACCCTTTAAATGTGAGGAAGGCGCCAACCACCTAAAGGTGGATTAAGTATCGTTTTTAATTAAAAACAGATTTGGTTCAGAAATATGGTTCGGAGGAAAACATCGTTTCAGTAATTTTCTGCCAGGTTGCGCAGGTCTCCACCAAAATTGTTCAAATATGAGATTCTTGTAGGAAATTCAATTCCTGCAACTTTGTCAAAGGGTGCAACACGATCCGAGTTGATCCTGATTATTGGTGATTTAGTTTAGGAACAAAAAATCGTATATGGGTCATTCCAGGTCAACTGAGTACACTTTTGGACTCGACCTTCACCGATTTGGACCAAACTTGGAGGGAACGTTTATCTATCGATAGTTAACAGAAATCCCAAGTTTGGTGCTGATTGGACCATCCCTCTATTTTTGGCACCGCCCTCTTTTTTGGCGATTTACTAAAAAACTTTTTTTTCTTTTAATCATAACTTTGCAACTATTTGAGCAAAAGACTATCTACAGGTTGCATTTTATAGAAAATTGTCCAAGGAATTCGATAATAATAAAATATTAACCCTTAGATGCCCACTAATATTATATTTTAACGTTTTAAGTATAAAAATTCAGTTTTGACCAATTGATTATATTTTTATTTTTTTTATTTTATCGCCATCGTGTTCCCCGGACAATTTTACATAATAATCAATATAGACTTCAAACTAAAATGAACTATTGGCGAGATACAGCGATTTTACTGAAAAAAGTTTGATTTTGCACTGCACTCTGTACTATGAATTCAAATCCGAAATAAGTTTCTCACATATAAAAACCGAATTATGCGAGATTCATTCCTTTTTGTTGAAAAGTACACCATGAACTTCCGAGTGCTGCGCAAAATCAAACTTTTTTCAATAAAATCGCTGTATCTCGTCAATAGTTCATTTTAGTTTGAAGTCTACATTGATTTTTATGTAAAATTGTCCGGGAACACGATGGTGATAAAATAAAAAATAAAAATATAATCAATTGGTCAAAACTGAATTTTTATACTTAAAACGTTAAAATATAATATTAGTGGGCATCTAAGGGTTAAAATTTTATTTTTATCGAATTCCTTGACAATTTTCTATAAAATGCAACCTGTAGAAAGTCTTTGCTCAAATAGTTGCAAAGTAATGATTAAAAGAAAAAAGTTTTTAGTAAATCGCCAAGAGGGCGGTGCCAAAATAGAGGGATGGTCCAATCAGCACCAAACTTGAGATTTCTGTTAACTATCGATAGATAAACGTTCCCTCCAAGTTTGGTCCAAATCGGTGAAGGTCGAGTCCAAAAGTGTACTCAGTTGACCTGGAATGACCCATATGTCCTTTACTGCTTCTGATCGCATAAATGTCCCATATACATTTTCATCGCTTTTGAGTTAATGATGCAGAGCCTAAAACATCCAATACTTTTTTTCTAAAGATCTGGAGGAAATCTATTTTTCGCGAAAACTTAACACGTAGCCTTATGTGTGGGACAAATTCTAAAGTTTTTAAGGGACCTATAAATTATTGTCTTTCATATGTTTATAGGACCTATTAAAAAAATAATGCATATGGGACATTTATGCGAACATGGGCAGTATATAACCCTATATACTATCAAGTATATAAGCTGATTTCCTTTCATCGCATTGCTCAAATCGAATCCTCTTGCACTTCGACAAAGTTGTAGGAAATTGAATTTCCTACAAGAATCTCACACTTGAACAAAATTAGGCGAGACCTGCGCAACCTGCTGCCAAAATTCTGAAGCGATGTTTTCCTCATATATTTTCGCTATTTCCCCATATAAACTTCAACGATAAAAAGCGACCCCTGAACCTTAACCGATTTGGCTCAAAATAGGCACAGTTACTTATTTTTGCCTAAAGAATCGACCCAGGGGGTATCTCTTCACATTTTCCAAAATTTTCGATTTTTCTTGTCACTCTATTCTACACTCCGGTGGTTGGTAACATTTTCGTTTGACACATTTTAAGTTAGCACCCCGTTGATTTGTCAAAGTCATGGCTTTCTACCTAAGGTACTCGTGATTGAGTGTGTAGTGGTGCGGTTGTCAAAATCGCTATCTCTGACTCTGTCACTCCGATGAAGGTAACTTTGTTTATGCCTTGGGTCAAAGTCAAACTGTAAGCTGGACTGGACTGTCACTTTTACACGGGACCCACGCACGTTTGGTAGTAAGTGTGAGATCTGTGTGAAAAAGTTGTCAAACTACTATCGTGATTTCAGTGTTAAAAAACATAGAGCTATCTAAGCCCGATCTCACACACACTACCATTTGTTTTGCTGGCCGGTACAAAATTTAACCTCACTTTTTTCGTGTACGTACACGCAATACATGCGCACGTAGATAACTCTATTGGCCACTATTGTTCTGCTCGTTTTTGCATAAATGTCACATATGCATTTTCACTTTTGAGTTAATGATGCAAGTTGCACGTTCGTCCTCCTGCCGCATCGTCCAGGTCTCGTGGCCATAGAGGACTACCAGGACTAGACCAATCTGGGTTTTGTACATCGTCAGCTTCGTGCGGCGTTGCACTGGATCTGAAGTGAGGGCACGCACGATTCCCAGCAAAAATACGAGTCCGGATCTCTTTGCTGGTGTCGTTGTCGGCGGTTACCAACGATCCCAAGTACACGAACTCGATCACCTCCTTCAACTCACCATCATCCACAGCTAGAGGGGTGAGACTTGGGGACCGACGTCATTCGAACCCCTTCCTGTCATGTACTTTGTCTTTGTCGTATTCATGCCAAGTCCTACACATCTCGCTTCTACCTTCGGTCGGGTGTAGATTTCCTTACCGTCTCCTGGTTTTTTGCCACAATGTCGATGTCATCAGCAAAAGCAAGCAGCTGGTAGGACTTGTTCAAAATCGTGCCACTCGTATCGATGCCCGCTCATTGAATAATGCCCTCAAGGGCGATGCTGAACAGCGCACAGGAAAAGCCATCACCTTGCCGCAGCCCTCAGCGTGATCCAAAGAGTTCCGCTAAATGCATAATGTGCATAATTTGCCCTAGCTGCTCACGGTCGACTGTATCACAGGCCGCCTTGAAGTCGATAAAGATGTGATGTGTGGGCACGTTGTACTCACGACATTCCTTGAGGATTTGTCGGAGACAAAATATTTGGTCGTGGTGGCGCACGCGCCAGTGAAGCCCGCTTGGTAGGGCCCCACGAACCTCCTTGCATGGGGTGACAGCTGACGGCAGAGGATCTGGGAGAGGATTTTGTAGGCCGTGTTGATAAGCGTAATGCCGCGGTAGTTGCCGCAGTCCAGCTTATCGCCATTTTTGTAGAGGGGGCACACGACACCATCCATCCATGCCTCCGGTTGCTTCTCCTCCTCCCAGATCTTGGAGATCACGCAGTGAAGCGCCCTCGTCAGTTTCTCTCCTCCATATTTGAAGAGCTCACCGGGTAACCGATCCTTGCCGGCAGCTCTGTTGTTCTTCAGCTTCCTGATCTCCCTCTTCACCGTCTCTAGATCAGGTGCCGGGAACTGTTCATCAGCTGTGGGCGCTCCAAGGTTGACTCCAACGCCGTCTCCGTCCGCTTCATCGACCTGCCGATATCGTTCCATGTTCCCTCTCGTCTTCTTGTCGTAAGCTGCTTTCTTCTCGGCGGTAATCTGTTGACACTCGTCATCGTACCAATCATTCCGACTGACACGGATCGCACTACCCAGTGTGGCTTCCGCTGCACTGCCGATGGCTGAGCGTATGCGGCTCCAACCATCTTTGAGCGTGGCTGCGCCAAGTTCAACCTCCTGGCAGATGTTGGCTGTTGTCGTTCGTGACCGCATGTAGACTTTCTGAGCCTTTTTCGTCCTGGGGCAGTGCACGTTGATGCCGAACTGCAATTTTTTTCACGTGTGGTCGCTGGTCCTTACTTCACTTTGGTCCAGCCTTCCATTCTGCGATCTATCGTTGGTCTTTTTCTCGTGAACTCCAGGTTTTGCAGCAAGTCAGAAGTCCAGTCCGTTTATAGTAGGGGGACGGCTCCTACACCTGGAATGACTTAACGGCCTAACAACAACTATGGCTGAGACCACATCCGATGGAAGGTTTGACCAGATGGGAATCATCCGCTTACAAAGCGGACAGCGTAACCATTCGGTCAAGTCTGCTGCAGCACCAACCCAGCAGTACCCGAGCCGGAAACATTAGAAACAGTAGTTGTTGTCGTTCAGCTTGACCCGGTTCATCATCACATAGGGCTCCTGTAACCGGCCACAGGGCTCCTGTAGCCGGCCACAGCAGGTCGGAATTGATTATTATCACTAATTGGACACTATTAGTAGCCTACTCTGATGAAATCATGACGATTAAAGTGCAACATGCCAAAATTACTGGACCGCTCGATCAATCTTCCACCGGGGTTCCGGAACATGGTTCCTATGGCCTATTCTGTAGTGTCTTATCTTGGGAGATCTCTATACGTCGTAGGGGCAGGGGGCAGAATGGCCCGCCTAAGAAAAATGCACCAAAACCATAGAAAAACATACAAATTTATGAATTCAGTGTAGTAGGTTTATGCTTTGGGATGTTCCTTCAATGTTGTATACTTGGTTGATGACAATTTTTAGCTTAAAACTATTTTTATGCAATTAAAAAAAGTTTTCGACTATTTTCTAGGGTGCGGGGCAGAAAGGACCAGCCTGCGGGGCAGAATGGGCCACATTAGAAAACAAGCCATTTCGTCTAATACAACGTTGAAGGGAGATGAGAAGTGACTTAAGGGACCTTTCTAACATAGTTTCCATGAAGTTTGATCACTTTTATAAAAATAGTCACTTTACAAAACAAACATTTTTGAATATAGTGTTAATATGTTGTAATAAGACATTATTTTTACAAATAAGCATCAAAACAAGTAAAAAATCAACTAATGTTGCATTAAACATGATTTGTGAAGCAACCAGGAGTGAAATAATCCATTTAATCAAAATTTCGTAACTTTTGATTGTTTTTATAAAGCAGGAAAAGGGTGGTCCATTCTGCCCCCAAATTGGATTTTTATTTAACACTTCCACCACCAAGCCTCTAAATGATTTGAAAGTTCCGTTGTTGTTTGTTTACCTTGGTAGTAACATATAGTAACATTATAAGCATTGAACAAACTTTTTCGAACAATCCAACTTTTCATAAAGCTTATTTAAAAACCTCGAAATAAACAACATTTGTGTGGTTTTGTCAGTAATTTACATTTTTGCTCATAATCTCAAAATACAATGAATTCAAACGTGGTTTTCGTTTTGGTGATGTTATTTGACGTCTTTTATAAGACCCTTGCCCTACAGTTGGTCTAAATCCATTCTAAAGCCCAAAACCAAGGGTGGCCCAGTCTGCCCCCTGCCCCTATCATGTCAAGAGGAAACATTTTTCTCGATATATGAAGGGAATTTTATAAAATCGTCGGAATGAGTTCCGGTGAAAATCCGACCATATTCTGGTCCCCGTTGTCCACCCAGGTTAAAACCACCTGCAATCGATTTCCTATACTTTTATACAAACACAGTAATCGTCTTTTCCCGATTTTATCCCACTGTGCATCGGAATGGGCCACCCTTGGTTTTGGGGTTTAGAATGGATTTCATGAATACTTTTTCAAAACAACCAATGTGCCATGGGTTTCCTATGAATATAGGACCTTTTGAAAAAGTTAGCAAGATTTAGAGCAACCATAAAGCAAAAGTTTCACTGGAAGAGATTATTCACATTTCGTCTTTGGCTCATTTACATTGTTTAGCTTGATTTATCATGACGGTCTTTCGATAACCTAACCAACGTCTGATTGAACTATGATTTCTATAATTATTTTCATCGAAAAGGTTCGAGTTTTGCTGTCTCAAAAGTTTAAGTTCGTGACTCAAGTTCTTAGAAGATTAGGTAGGGTAGAGTTTGAATCGCTAAAACACCTATTTGTTCAAGTTTTCGAAGGACTGGTTCTGAAGGGCAGATTAATTTAGGACCGTTTGCATGAATTTTCCTTAAACACGAAACAAAACAACATATCATAACATAAACATTAAAGCATGCAGCAAGCAATCCAACTGTCCAAATATTAAGTATCGGATAAGGGTTAGAATTTGAGGTTAAGAGTTCCGGAGAGGGATGATTTTGGGACCCGTTGTACCTTATGTTTTTGTACTTACCTGAAACGGTAAATCGAAAAGAAAGATAATATAAATAAGTGGGTTCCCTAATCAAGAAGGCAGCCGAAGTGGTGGGTGAGCCTGAAATCAAACAGTCGTTTTTAGAAGGGGTTAGAATTTGAGGTTATGAGTGACGGAGAGGGAGGATTTTAGGAAAAGCGGTTCCGGCTAATCTTATACTTACGGAAAGGGAAGTTATTTGTATATCTACTAAGTAGGTCGAAAATTGCTGATAAAGGAAAGCTGGAAGCTGCGTAGATCACTGGCGTTGTGGGAGTCTGGAATAAGAGACGGACGGGGTAGTTTGAGTGGTTCTGAATGCTGAGCAACGCAGATTCCAGTTTTACACTACATATCAACTAATTTAAAGCTATAATATACTCGAAAAACCGTAAAATAATCACTCAAAACGCATTTTTCTTATCAAAGTAATACTTACCTCATTTTCACTTGTAACAAATTTGACACTTTGAATTTTCTCCTTTCTTTTCGCGTGGGCCGCAGTATGTACACAAGATAAGGTAACACGGATTTTATTTGCACTTGAATGATGCCATTTTTATGAGTAAAAATCGTAGGAAGGCAGCATTTTTTGTGAAATTTCTTAGTATTTTTAAAAGAAACGGTTTTATTACATTCTATTTTTATGTTGGTACACTTTGGCATAGTTTTTCCTTGAACGTGTTTTAAATGGTGTGAAAATTCGCTATACCTTTTCAATTTGAAACACTGTACCCGCGTTTGCCTAAGACAGAAACTGACAGAACGTAACGCCGTGGCTGCGTAGTGGCTGCGGCAAACTCGAGCTCAGAAAGGTCGAAACAGGGTGTTTCCAAAACCGGAGACTTTTTTTTGCGATATCGGAAGATTTTTTTCCGATTTTGGAAACATTCTCGATGAATTTAAAAACAATCGATGTTTGCGGATTCATCGCATTTTTTTTTCGAATTCGCATACCGGTTTTTGTTCCGTGCACGGATAGAAAACCTGTAAGCTAATCCGGTAACTCTATGTTGTTGAAATTGTAAAAAAGCAAATGTTTCCAAAATCGTATTTTTTTTAATGTTTTGAGTATCGACATTAGTGTTGTTCAAAATCGATTTTTTTTTTGGTTATTTTGGAAACATTGTCAGCTGTGTGCTATCTTGTGACATAGACCATTTTGGTCGAAAATGAGTTAATGATGACGTTTTGCTATACTTAACAAACACTACAAGATGCTTTAACCCGATTTTGGAAACTCGCTTCCGTTTCCCGTATATCGCAATACACACTTGTGGCATAGACCAATTTATCATCAAAATGATCGTGCACACTTGTGACACGTCATACATGTTGTTGGAAAATGTGGAAAATTTGTCTTGTTTTTTCACAAATTTATGTTGATACACATTTTTTGAAGGCAATGCAACCTTTTGTTTTTGAAAATATGCTGATTAAGTCGGTTAAACTATTGATTTATGTCTATTTTTGTTTGTATGGGAATTCTGTGCACACTTGTGACACGTAGTACAATTTTACTTTCGAAAAACACTTGTAACACGTGCATTTCAGATTTTTGATTACATAATTTACTGTATCTTTTAACTGATGTAACTAAATTAGTTGAAACTTGGAGCGTTTGTTAAGCGATAGTGTACGAACCGATTGCTTCAAAAGATTTGGCTCTACCTTTCATAGTTTTGAAAATATTTATCATAAAACTTTAAAAATCAATTTTCTCGAATAGTACTAAATGGTCGTTGTCACAAGATAGCACACAGCTGACGACATGTCAATGTTTATTCGACAACATAGGGTTTCCGGATCAGCTTGCAGGATTACTATTCGTGTATGTGCGGTATTTTCCAATCATAATAACAAAATCATAGCTCTGGTACCATATTTTGGGTCATTTTGAGCTCTAGAGCAAAACATGTATTTTGTAGTCCTTTAAAAAACAAACATTTTGGTCATTTAACCCTCTACGGCCCAATTTTTTTAAAATTTTTATTTTCCCCTTTTAGGTGGTCATTTTGAGTAACTTTTGTTCTACGAAAAACTTTACTTCTCTTGTTTTATGTTTTTCTTGTTTCATTTTAGTAGTATTTTAATTTGCATTTATCTTGTTTACTTTATGATTGTTTTTGGTAGTATTTGGCCTATTCTATAACCTCCTATCGTTACAATCTGCCTATCTAATTTTTTTCATATTTTTACAGTCACTTTTTCAATTTTTTGCTTGTTTTTCACATTTTCTGCTATAAAATGGCACTATTATCATTTAAATTGTAAAAAAATGCATAGAGGCATAGTCTGCGACACTAGAAAAATTGTGGCATACTTTTTACTTAAAATATAGGAAAAGTTAGTAAAAAACACAGCCAAAGTTTACCCCTAAAAATGACATTTAAAAAAAACATTGGCAAAGTTACATAAAACACGTAAAACTTCCAACCCATAAATTTAAAAAAAATAATTTATGAGTTCTTCCCTCCAATGCTTTTAAAAGATCAAAAATTGGTTGAAAAATAGATTTTTGGCGATTTTTTAAACCGAAGCCTTCTAAAGGCGGAGTTAAGTTGTAGAGGGTTAACTTTCAGTGATAAAAAGTAAAATAAAAAAAAAACAGGGATTTTAAAACTGTTTTACCTCTAACTGTTTTTGCTTCTAATTTATTTTCAAACCTATACAAAACAGCAACTCCTCAAATCACTGCATTCCGACAAGTATCGTTGAAAATTGAAAACATTGCACCTCCCCTGCATTGATTGATGATGGCGTCCAGCAGATAATTCCATGTGTATCGAAATTTGACACCACCGAGCGCGGTTACGCGGCGCGCACGCCTTGGCGACATGTTTTTCGCTCTAGAAATTCCACCCAATAAAGCTGGCGATGTGGCGTCTAGCAGATTAGACGACATGTTGATTTCCTGGTGAAAGATGCAGTGTGCAGCCCGCCGGCATATCTCAATAAATTCAATCTGGCTGCACTAAACTTCACATCGGCGAACATTTTGTTGCCGTTGTGATCTGCTGACGCAAATTCGAGCGAGATCGAAATTTCGCGTGAGAGGCTTGAAAGTCATTGATTAAATTTCAATTTCAAAAAGACGTTTGCGAAAACAGCGCACAATGCCAACCTCTATTTGCTGGAAAATATGCGATCACATCATGAGCGTCCTCGGTTCGTCGCCGCCGCAGAAAACCGCGAATGACAGTAATCCAATACATTTATTTGCGTCAGTCAATCAATCAGGAGGGGACCCATTTTGCTTCGGCTAGTTGGATTAAATTTACCGACGCGTCCAACTTGGTTGTTTTTTCGTTCAGAGTGTCGGTTGTGCAGCCCTTACATGGGATGCAAATTGCCTCCCAGTTTCGAATTTGGTTGCCTTTCCAGGTTCAGGTTTCCCGGGTCTCGTGAGGACAGGACGGGAGTACAAGACATGGCTTTCCAATTGGAAATGTGCACATTTTGAGGCAGTAAATCAATATAATTCAAAAAAAAAGAATTTCTTAAAAAATTCTCAAATAGTTCTACTTCATAATTTTTAAACCAAAATTTCAAAGTTTAAAATATCCGAATTATATCAATTTTTTTTTCAAGGTAAAATTTATTTAAAACAAATTATTAAATTGTTTCCGTAAAAAAGCTTCAAAAACTCTGCGAAAATGCTTCCGCCATCGTCAGTCGCATTATTTCGAAAACAAATAACTCAGGAAAATAGCCAGCTATCAGAAAACAATTTCCATCTATTATTTTCCTTAGTCATAAAGGAGAAAAAACACTCTCACACACACTCACAACCCATTACACGTTATGATGGCGAAGCAATAATCGCTCCAGTTGCTCTTCGAGGCAAAAATTTCAGCAAATAGTGCAGTAAAAAAAGGCAACTTCCTGACCTAAGCCATAGTCCTTCTTTTATGGCAACAGAATGCACTGAGCTTGGGATGACTTTTTTCTTGCTCGACCGGCAAAAGTTTGTGTGTGTGACGGGGAGAACAATGGGAAAAGGTTTAAGAGGCAGTATTTGTAGATTCTGCTCGGTTTGTTCTAGAGGTCGTATCGAGGTGCTCCGATTTGGATGAAACTTTCAGCTGTGAATACAAAGAGACGAGTTGTTCCTTTTAATTCCGCTATATATTTTTAATATCTTGACAGATACGTATTTCGTCTACTACTTGCAGACTTCATCAGTGTTCTGTTCTCGACTGTCGAGAACAGAACACTGATGAAGTCTGCAAGTAGTAGACGAAATACGTATCTGTCAAGATATTAAAAATATATAGCGGAATTAAAAGGAACAACTCGTCTCTTTGTATTCACAGTAATGCATTCTGCTAAAACGCTCAACCAAACCACAAAACTTTCAGCGTTTGTTTGTCTATGCATGAGATGAACTCATGTCAAATATGAGCCCTCTACGATAAAGGGAAGTGGGGTAAAACGGGCATTGAAGTTTGAGGTCCAAAAAACATGAAAAATCTTAAAATTGCTCGCATTTCCGTAAAACTTCATCAATTCCAACTCTCTTAGATGCATTCGAAAGGTCTTTTGAAGCCCTTCAAAATGTGCTATAGACATCCAGGATTGGTTTGACTTTTTCTCATAGCTTTTGCAATTTACTGTTAAAAATGGATTTTTTTAAAACCCTAATAACTTTTGGCAACAGCCTCCAACACCCATACTCTCATAGGTCAAAAGTTAGGGAATTTCATGGACTATAAGCCTACGGTATTAACTTTTTGGCCAATCGCAGTTTTTCTCATAGTTTTACGATTTTTCTAGAACAAACATTTTACAACGTTAGTTTTTGCCCTGTAGGCCAAGAAGACGGCACTTTTTGGTCTCAATTTTGTCATATTCGGAATCCTTGGACAATTTTACATTAGATTGAGGTGTTGAAATTTTGAATTTGATTGGAAAAATTGCCATTTAGAATGAATTAAAATATTTTTTAACAATTTGTTGGATTAGGGGTAAAACAGGTATTCGCCTACTTGATACAGCATTTGACGTATTGAACACAGGGTAAATAAGATCTATTTCTTTTTTCAAAAATGTTTTATTTAATAATTTTTTTAATCAAAATCACAACTCCAATACTTCTAACTTACGTGAAATTGACCGAGGATTCCGAATATGACAAAATTGAGACTAAAAAGTGCCGTCTTCTTGGCCTACAGGGCAAAAACTAAGGTTGTAAAATGTTTGTTCTAGAAAAATCGTAAAACTATGAGAAAAACTGCGATTGGCCAAAAAGTAAATACCGTAGGCTTATAGTCCATGAAATTCCCTAACTTTTGACCTATGGGAGTATGGGTGTTGGAGGCTGTTGCCAAAAGATATTAGGGTTTTAAAAAAATCCATTTTTAACAGTAATTTGCAAAAGCTATGAGAAAAAGTCAAACCAATCCTGGATGTCTATAGCACATTTTGAAGGGCTTCAAAAGACCTTTCGAATGCATCTAAGAGAGTTGGAATTGATGAAGTTTTACGGAAATGCGAGCACTTTTAAGAGGCAGTATTTGTAGATTCTGCTCGGTTTGTTCTAGAGGTCGTATCGAGGTGCTCCGATTTGGATGAAACTTTCAGGGTTTGTTTGTCTATACATGAGATGAACTCATGCCAAATATGAGCCCTCTACGACAAAGGGAAGTGGGGTAAAACGGGCATTGAAGTTTGAGGTCCAAAAAACATGAAAAATCTTAAAATTGCTCGCATTTCCGTAAAATTTCATCAATTCCAACTCTCTTAGATGCATTCGAATGGTCTTTTGAAGCCCTTCAAAATGTGCTATAGACATCCAGGATTGGTTTGACTTTTTCTCATAGCTTTTGCAAATTACTGTTAAAAATGGATTTTTTTGAAACCTTAATAACTTTTCCCAACAGCCTCCAACACCCATACTCCCATAGGTCAAAAGTTAGGGAATTTCATGGACTATAAGCCTACGGTATTAACTTTTTGGCCAATCGCAGTTTTTCTCATAGTTATACGATTTTTCTATAACAAACATTTTACAATGATAGTTTTTGCCCTGTACGCCGCCATAGCGTCACTTTTTGGTCTCAATTTTGACATATTCGGAATCCTCAGAAAATTTTACATTAAATTGAGGTGTTGTAATTTTGAATTTGATTGTAAAAAATGCCATTTAGAATTAATTAAAATATTATTTAGCATTTTGTCGGATTAAGGGTAAAACAAGTTTTCGCCTACTTGATACAGCATTTGACGTATTGATCATAGGGTAAATAAGATCTATTTCTTTTTCAAAATGTTTTATTTGATTATTTTTAAAGCAATATTACAACTCCAATACTTCTAACTTACGTGAAATTGTCCGAGGATTCCGAATATGACAAAATTGAGACCAAAAAGTGCCGCTATGGAGGCCTACAGGGCAAAAACTAACGTTGTAAAATGTTTGTTCTAGAAAAATCGTCAAACTATGAGAAAAACTGCGATTGGCCAAAAAGTTAATACCGTAGGCTTATAGTCCATGAAATTCCCTATCTTTTGACCTATGGGAGTATGGGTGTTGGAGGCTGTTGGGAAAAGTTATCAAGGTTTTAAAAAAATCAATTTTTAACAGTAATTTGCAAAAGCTATGAGAAAAAGTCAAACCAATCCTGGATGTCTATAGCACATTTTGAAGGGCTTCAAAAGACCATTCGAGTGCATCTAAGAGAGTTGGAATTGATGAAGTTTTACGGAAATGCGAGCAATTTTAAGATTTTTCATGTTTTTTGGACCTCAAACTTCAATGCCCGTTTTACCCCACTTCCCTTTGTCGTAGAGGGCTCATATTTGGCATGAGTTCATCTCATGTATAGACAAACAAACCCTGAAAGTTTCATCCAAATCGGAGCACCTCGATACGACCTTTAGAACAAACCGAGCAGAATCTACAAATACTTCCTCTTAAGGTTTAAAAAAAAATCAATTTTTAACAGTAATTTGCAAAAGCTAAGAGAAAAATTCAAACCAATCCTGGATGTCTATAGCACATTTTGAAGGGCTTCAACAGACCTTTCAAATGCATCTAAGAGAGTTGGAATTGATGAAGTTTTACGGAATTGCGAGCAATTTTAAGATTTTTCGTGTTTTTTTGACCTCAAACTTCAATGCCCGTTTTACCCCACTTCCCTTTGTCGTAGAGGGCTCATATTTGGCATGAGTTCATCTCATGTATAGAAAAACAAACCCTGAAAGTTTCATCCAAATCGGAGCACCTCGATACGACCTGTTTCACATCGGTGAAAAACTCGCTCTTAAAAACTTATGAACAGATTTCTTTGTACTTGATTAATGTTTAAATTGCCTCTCATTTTGGCATTGTTTATAAATTTATTTTGTAAATTTCACCTAACTCACAAGCTCATAAACGCACACACTCACAAACTCACACACTCATACACTCACACACTCACAAACTCATAAATTAACAAACTCTTAAACTAATAAACTCGCAAACACGCATAATCTCACAATTCCCTTACTCACAAATTCACAAACTCATAAGCACAGCAGCAGCAATTTCTCCAAACTCACAAACTCACAAAACCACAATCTTATGAACGCACAGATTTAAAAACTCATTTTCTTTAAAACAAATCAAAGCAAAAATATACTCACAAACTAACACACTCCAAATTTCAAAAACTCACAAACTTACAAACGCACAAACTTACAAACTCATAAGCATCAAATCCACAAACTCAGATACTCATAAACTCACAAACACGCAATCTCACAAATTACAATTTAACAAATTCACAAACTCACAAGCTTAGAAATTCAAACTCACAAACTCATATACTCACTGACATACAAACTCATAAACTAACAAAATAACAATCCCACAATTTCACAATCTCCCAAACTCACAAACTAACAATTTACAATCTCACATACCCACAAACTTGTGAACTCACAAAGACACAAACTCACAAGATGAGAAGCTCAACAAAACAAACTCACAAACTTATTGGAAACTCATAAGCTCAGAAACTCAGAAATTCACAAATTCAGAAACTCACAAACTTACAAACTTAGAAACTAACAAACTCACAAATTCACAAACTTGTAAACTAAGAAACTCACAAGATGAGAAACTCAACAAAAAAAACTTACAAACTTATTGTTAACTTATAAGCTCAGAAACTCACAAATTTAGAAACTCACAAACTCACAAACTTAGAAACTCACAAACTCACAAATTCACAAACCTGTAAACTAAAAAACTCGCAAACTCACAAGATGAGAAACTAAAATTTATAAAATCACAGGTTCAGAAACTAACAAACTCACAAACTTACAAACTCACAAGCTCAGAAACTCAGAATTTAGAAACTAACAAACTAACCGTTCAGAAACTCAGATACTCACAATTTTATAAACTCGCAATCTGATAAACTCACAAACTCATAAACTCATAAGCTGAGGATCTTAGAAATTATAAACTCAGAAACTCTCAATTTCACAATTTCACAAACTGATAACTTCACAAACTCACAAGCTCACAAGCTCAGAAATTTATAAACTTACAAATTTTGAAGCTCACATTTTTTTAAACTCGCAATGTGATAAACTCACAAACTCATAAACTGAGAAACTCAGAAATTATAAACTCGCAAAATTCAGAAATTCACAAACTCTCAATTTCACATACTGATAAATTCACAAACTCACAAGCTCAGAAACTCAGAAATTCATAAACTCACAAATTCAGAAACTTTTAAACTTAGAAACACAAAAACTCCCAAACCCACCAATTAACAAACTCACAAACTCACAATTTCACAAATTCACAAACTCACGAACTTATAAACTTAGAAACTGATAAACTCACAAATTTATAAGCTCAGAAACTCATAAGCTCAGAAATTCAGTTATTCATAAACACGCATATTCAGAAACTCACAAACTCACAAACTTAGAAACTCACAAACTTACAATTTCACAGATTCACAAACTCACAAACCCACAAACTTATAAACTACGAAACTCACAAACTCACAAGCTCAGAAATTTATAAACTCACAAATTTAAAAACTCACAGTTCATAAACTCAGATACTTACAATTTTATAAACTCGCAATCTGATAAACTCACATACTCATCAACTCATAAGCTGAGAAACTCAGAAATTTATAAACTCACAACTCTCAATTTCACAATTTCACAAACTAATAAATTCACAAACTCACAAGCTCAGAAACTCACAAACTTATATATTTACAAACTCACAAATTCAGCAACTCACAAACTTAAACTCACAAACTCACCAATTCACAAATTTACAAATTCACACCTAATGAGTCATAACTCATAAACTCACAAACACTTTTTTTTAAACACATAAAATAAATTTGATTTCCGGAAATTCTAATGTTATCATTTTGTAACTTTTTATATGTGGATAAATTAGATTTATTTAATCAAAATTTCCGGTTAATTAACAAGCGATTTTATTTAAAAAATAATTGCCATCTCACCAAAAGCCATTCCACATTCTTACACCCTTTCCAAAACCTTTCCTCAAACGTCCTTCTCTCAGCAGACATCTTGCCAGCAAAGTTCGAAAACTATTCGAGCGATGTTATGGTCTCATCACGGCCAAGAAAACCGAAAAAGGATGAGTATTTTTTTGCTCTCCACTCTCACCTCGTGTCCTTTCGTATCGCATCGTTTCCGGATGAGCACGCTGCCAGGACCGCAGACAGGCCCTCGGAGTGGTGCAACGGCGGAAGTTCTTCCTCTGTGCTGTGTGTGCACGGTGAGAAATAGTTGGGAAACTTTTTGCGGTAGTAAAATGTACTGTATTTTTTTTTTGTGGAAAATTTTTATGATTTTTTTTTGTGGAAACTCTGACTGGTTCGAACAAGGATTTCAATTTCCTGGTGGCCTCGAAAATTCAAGAAAACTGGACGCCGTGTCACTCTTGGTTGCCAGGGAAGGTTGTGGCCAGTGTTGATATGCCTTACAGCTCCGGATAATAAACTTGGCATTTCTGGTCGGTGGTGGGTTGAGAATTTTCTCTGCTGGAAATGGTTTGCTCATGCCGGCCCTTTGCAGACTGTAGCCAAGTGTCAAACTGTCGGCAAGTGCAATAGTTTGCAGACGTTGCTAGAAGCAGCTGTCAGAAGTGAGTGTTGACTTTTCACTTCTCTTTAGTTTGGAAAATAAAGGTAGAGAGACAATTGTTTTTCTCAAATTACGTAGTCTGCTTTTCTTTGTCAATTTTCAAGCAAAATGTCTTTTGCAAGCAGAACATAACCAAACTTTTCGGCACCATCAGCAAACGTCAAATCAATACAAATTGCTGCCGGATTTTGTATGGTTTGACGTTTGCGGAGGGTACCAAAAAAGGTAAACAAATCACTTTGTGCATCAGGCAACACATTATTTTTGGCACAGAATGTAAGCCGTACTGTCATAGGGGGTGGCGTCGCTATTTTTAGACCACGTTTTCCACTTTTTCTCATCGAAACCGACTACTTTATCGACTTAATTTTGCTGGGCGAGATAGGACGCCGTCTATTTTTAGACGATGACTCAGCACTTTTACACTCTTGCGCTTAAAAAAACCAGGTGGCAGCACGATGTAACGCCACGTCCCTATTCATTTCACCATTTCACCAACAAATCTTTACCAGTGAGATAAGAAAGCGTGTGATAGCGTTCTGCCTTTTAACTACCTTCAAGCTAATGTGGTTCAGAGGTAAAGAGATGGGCGTTCGTGCAAAGAACTTTGGTTTGAATCCCGGTTGAGGCAAGATTTTTTTTGGATCAGATCAGATATCCTTACACTACAACAATACAACTGTATGTTTTTAGAGCTAGGGGAACAGCATCTAATTCCAGCGTGCCTCTAATGTTGGCAGGTCAGCATTTTGGCATTCAATTAAAGCTAATTAAAAGCGTTTTCAACTGAAATCGAGTGATAAATAGCTCAATAAGAAGTGAGCAAGTAAGTTTCTATCAAAAGTTTTGCAAAATTAGTTGTTTAAATAGTAAAAATCAGCAAATTGGATGGAGTTAGGAGCGAGTGCTTAACCTGCCAAACATACGAGAATTTCCCCTACTGTCAATTTTTCAGTTTTTAGATCGTAGAATTGGCACGTGCCATTCAACCTTTTACGGAAACTCAGAAATCGCTTAACCTCACAAAAGACGTTAAGCAGCGATAACCTAAGGGAAGTCTTCGCTCCATTCCACCATTCCCATTCACCAGATTTATCTTTGATTGGTAATGCTTGCATTTTAATTGAAGCCCCGCTGATTGATCACCAGTGAAAACACTCACACACAGACACATGTCGCTTGTCGAACATGACGGGCTTGACGCGGATACGTGGTTGATGTTGTCCCATTGAGACAGAGCTTGTCTTGTTTTGTGCTATTGCGGCAAAGTGTGGAAGATTATGTTTATGCAATATGTTGGTTAAGTGTTTTGCAATGAGATCCTAATTCATTTTCTTTCTTTCTTCTTGTTTCAGGTATGTTACAACATTTGACGTTATCGAGTTGAATAAGGTGACAACTTCTAGAAGTGAGCTGAATTTCAATTAGAGATTGTTAGGTTATGTTACAAAATCATGTGCGAATTTTGTTTCCGTCGAGCTATCCCAGTATCACCACAGTTCTTTCTCACTCTTGTAATGAGAATCCGCGTACATAACCTTTACAATCATACATGCATAAAATATATGTACACACATTTGTATTCATACAAATACACTCCGAAAGAAGTTTTCTGCAACTTGCATTCACTGCAAACTCATTACCAAAGCAGCGGCAACGCAGTCATGGCCCACGTCCATGATGATGCGATTTAATTGAGCATTATTACATGCTCTGGTGAATTTTATGTTGAATCCGCGCCTAAATGTTCCTGCCGACAACTACCATAAACTATAACGTTTGAGAGCTGGATGGAATTGGTCCGGAGTGCTTACGGTTGTACCCAAACCGACACTACCGCAAACAGGTTGACTTTAGTTTTGAGCACTACTGTTCGACATGGTCATATCAAAAGCGTGGAATAACATTTCAGAATGGTTTTAGATTACTTAAATTCGTCAAATTGAATCTTTCCGGCTTTAAAAATCGTCTTGAAATGTAGTTTTTCAAAATTGTTAAAAGTACTTCCTCATCGGCTCCCCTAGAGCCGCAAACAAATAACGAAGATCACAACAACAAGCCTTTCTGAAATGTTACTCCCAACCCAGACAGACACATATGTGGCCGAAAAGTCAACGCGCACGACTAGATGTGTGTGTGTTCTGTTTGGAAAAACGGAAAACCACAACTAAATTGGTGTTTGCGCGTGTGTGTGTGTGTGTGAAAAACGGTAGTATTATTCGCCAGAGTTAAATGTGGTGCAGTTTTTGTTCCAAAAGCGGTGACTCGCTTATGGTTAAAATGTAAATAAAGTGCTGCTATCAAAATTGCATTTGGTGCTTGTGTGGTCACTCGGGAGCTCGGATTCCATTTTAGTTTTTCAGAGTAAAACAAAAAAAAAGAACAATATCGGACAAATGGCTTATGGTGACGGAATTGAGAGGGCTCGGACCGGACTATGCAGTATGAATGTGTCAAAATGACCACAATGCGTTCGGTTGACTCGTCGTAATTCTCGTACGTGCCACGAGAGCAATTACTGGGAAAAGAGTGTTTGCTGCTGTGGTAGAATGTGACTGTGTCTGATTCGAGAGGACATATTGAGGCTTCATTACGGTGATATTAATGAAAAGGGGTGTTTCAATTTATAATATTTTGTGTGTAGAACACAGCTAAAAAAGTGGTAATCCAGCTGAGTGTAAAAGGCCTGGGTGTAAAATAAATTTTACACTAATTTATGCATTTTTATGTGATTTTACACCCTGAAATATGTAGCCCATCAGTATGGGAAACCTACTTGACCGAAATGTCAAGCTCATATATGCGTTTATCCTTTTGGCTTTACATCGGTCTGATGACCGAGTGGGCTAAGGCGCCAGTCCTTACTGTTGGTGCTGGGTTTGAATCCCGTCGGTTGCAACTTTTTTTTTTATTGATTTTATTGTTTTTTTTTGCAACCCGTATTATTACTTAACATTATTGTTTAAAAAGACAATTTTAACAAAGAAATAAATACTTATTTCGCAGACCTATTTCTATAAACTCATACACAAACCTTAAAAAAATATTTGCAACCGTTGAATGTTACAGCCTTCATTTTTTTTGCAAGTTTTTATTTGTAAATCTTGATTATCAGTTAAAAATATCAGTATTTGTCAAATAAAAAATCGAAAAACGACTCAGGAAAGGCCACGAACCTTACTTTTCGACATAAATTGCAGATTTTTAAAACTTTTGTGCTTGTACAAAGTGGAACTAACCTTTCGATTGGTAGAAAAATATGAACAATTTAAACCTAATTTTTGGTCCCAATTATCAAATATTTCACAAACATATTTTTTTTAATTATAGACATTTTACCACTTTTGTATTTTAAATTTGTTTTTTTCACTTTATTTTTTATTTTCTTAATTTTAGTATTTCAGTTTTTTCTTATTTTTTTTCTTACTCTTGGTAACTCCTATAATTGTTCCAATATGGATTATGATGTAACACACAGCTGGAAGGAACTCCAAAACTCTATTATTTATTCCAAAAGAACTTATTGTATCATGATTATTACCCAATAAAAACAAATTCAAAATTGAAATTATTTTTAATGTAAATGTTGTAATTGTAAATGACTTTTCTTTGTATTTTTTTATTTGGATGAAACTTTTTCCCTATGTCAAAAGAAGCAATTTAGTATCGTTAGTTTTTCGAGTTTTTCCAAACAATTTTGGGGGCTGATCAAATGGGTTTGTAAATTTGTGAAATTCTGTATCTCGAGTATAGATTTTATAATTAATTTGGTGTTTTTGGCAAAGTTTAGGTTATGATTAGGAATTTTCGGGAAAAAATATTTACACGGAAAAAATAAATTTCCGAATTTTAGTTTTTTTACTCTTTTTATTACTAAAAAGTAAGCTCCCAAAATAGGAATTTTCTAATTTTCGATTTTTTTTATGTTTTAGCGTTATTTTGAGATGTTTGTTTTTTTTTTAATAAAAATAACGAAAACTCGGACAAAAAAATTATCAAAAATAATTCTTTGAAGCAAAACCAAATTTGCAATCGAAAAGCAATCTTTTTTTTTTATAAAATTTTTTCCTCACTGAGGTAAGGCTATAATCCTGCTCTAAAAATAAACTTTCTATCAAAAGCTCGAAGGCCCACCTCATGTATACATATCGACTCAGAATCGAAAACTGAACAAATGTCTGTGTGTATGTGTGTGTGTGTGTGTGTGTGTGTGTGTGTGTGTATGTGTGTGTGTATGTATGTATGTGTGAAAATTCTTGCCAAGTTTTCTCAGCACTGGATGAACTGATTTTGATCAAACCAGTTGCATTCGACTTGGTTTAGGGTCCCATAGATCGCTATTGAATTGTTTGAAGTTTCGATAAGTAGTTCAAAAGTTATGTATAAAAATGTATTTTCACATGTATCCGGATCTCACTTAAATGTATGTAAACGATGTTCGGATCCATCATTTAACCGATCGTTAGTTAGGTAATTGAAAGACCTTTCAAACGAGTCGAAAACATTGAAGATCTGGCAACCCTGTCTTAAGTTACGACCACTTAAGTGATATTTATGTACCTTTTTGAAGCCGGATCTCACTTAAATGTATGAAATCGATGTCCGAATCTATCATCCAACCCATCTTTGGTTAGGTAATTGAAAGACCTTTCCAACGAGTCCAAAACATTGAAGATCTGGCAAACCTATCTCGAGTTATTACCACTTAAGTTATATATGTATTTTTTCTGGGTTTTGAAAAAATAGCTGAAATTTGTGTCCAAACCACTCATATTACCCATTGTTGGTAAAAAGTGAGGAAGGCATCAACCACATAAGTGGATTAAGTTAGTTTTGAAATTATAGCTACTTTTAAGTTTATTTTTTAGATTTTATCTCGTTTTTTGGTATTTCCTACAATTTTTAATTCGAATCGATGAAATTGATTTTTAATGAGTGTTACCTAATTAGCCAGTAATTTCCAACTGACGATATCTCGGAAACTATTGATCCAATTTTCAATGTTAAAAAATGTTCAATAAATATATTTAGAATTTGATTGCAAGTTTCTTCACAACATGATTTTATAAATTGTTTGTCCAGGTTGTAGATATTTTCCAAAAACACGATTTTGAAAAAAAAACATACCTTCTAAAACAGATTTTGTACCATCACGTTCTATGGCTCAGAAGATATCTTTTTTTGTCTCCTAAAACATAAAAAAAATACGTATTTAGGGAACTTAATTTCTAGTGAAAAAAGTTAATTTGAAAATCGAACCAATAGTTTCCGAGATAAATATTGTCATTGAAAAGTGAGGGCTTATTAGGTGACCTTGAAAAAAAACTATAGGATTTTTTCAGCAATTCACAAATATTGATTTGTTATTGTTTGTAGGAATAGTTTTGCTTCAGAAAATATTTTTAAAGCAAAAAAATGTTAAAATTTACAGCTTAAAAATGTCTCAAACTTTCTATAGGTGCACTTTACCGAAAAAGTAAAAAGTCATGTTCAATTACAAATTTGACTGAGCATCTAAAAATTTACTTTAAAACCATTTAATTGATATCTTCCAAAAATCGTTTTTTCCGAAAAATATAAATCTGGAACCACATTCCTAAACTTGTGCCGTTTTTTTCAAACCTTCAACATTGCCGATGACAACAAATTGATAAACAAATCTTACTCAAGTAAAATACAGCTTTTAGATTAAAGAAAAGCTTTTTAGAAAACGTGCAAAATTACGCATAATTGAACCATTTTCATTTGTCAAATATTGTATTCAATCTTCATGATTTAGCTTTGAATTAGACAGTAGTTTTTTTTTGGGTCGGATCAAACTTTTTGATCATCCCCAACTTTTATCGTAATTCGAAACATAAGCTCTGTGGCACGAAAACCCATAACGATAGGCCAACCATAGAGAGGAAGCCAACCCGGCCGGCCGTTTCGTTTTCATTCAATTCTGTAATTTATATTCTGTTCTCGACTCACATACGTACAATTTCGAACGTTTTTCTCTGCAGCAGCAAACCACTCTGCAGTAAGTAACTCTAACGATGTTTTTCTTTTTTTGAAATTTCGGAGATTGTGGGTGAGGTTTTTTGTCTGCTGTTGAGGACTCGTCCAGTCATGTTCGGTTGGACATCTTTACGGTGGTTGTGGCGATTGATAGTAGAATAATCGCCATCAAACGAATTTACAACTGGACGAGGTAATTATCATCCAATCACGTGACGCTACTCTTAGGGGTTGACTAAACTACTACACGTGTTCTAGTCTGCGATCAGCAGAGAAGCGAGTCAGACGTGCGTCCCTCACAAACCAAAAAAGTGCTTAAAAAGTGCAAAAATGCCTCACGGCAAGAAAAAGAGGCGGTCCTCACCAGCAGGATCGGCAGATTTGAAGAAGCTAAAGAATGCCGAAGCGCTACCTGCAAAGCCAGGCAGTTTGAGCAAGGACGCTCAAAATTCGTCTGAAACCAGTTCGCTACCCTTCCTGTGGACGTGAGCGAGAAGGAAGAATTTGAACGATGGGAAAAGTTGCCACCCATTTTTGTGAAAACATCGTCATCGGATTCGGTGCGAAAGTGGCTGACCGGATTTATCAAATCTGGTGCTTTACGAGCTTCCATTCGCTTGTGTGCTGATGGACTCAAAATTCTGCTACCTACCAGAAAGGATTACAACTACGTTCGGGATTTCCTGAACAACACAAAGATTGAATACTACAGCCATGACGATCCAGGTAAACGCCCCATGAAACAAGTCCTCCGAGGCCTGTACGACATGGATGTGAGTGTGCTGAAAGAAGAGCTCAAAACTCTGAAGTTGAACGTGATCGAAGTCTTCAAGATGACGAGACACAACAAGGACTTCAAGTATCGTGATCAACTGTACCTGGTTCATCTCGAGAAAGGATCGACAACGCCGTCTGAGCTGAAAGCAATTCGGGCAATTTTCAACATCATCGTGACTTGGGAACGTTATCGTCCAGTGCACCGTGACGTGACACAGTGTTCGAACTGTTTGCAGTTTGGACATGGTGGAAGGAACTGTTTCATCAAGAGTCGTTGTGCAACCTGCGGAGGTGAGCACAAAACTCAAGCTTGCGAAACAATCAACGAGAACATCGAAGCGAAATGCTTCAATTGCGGCGGCGACCATTCTACCAAGAATCGAAGCTGCCCAAAACGAGCTGAGTTTGTAAAAATTCGGCAGCAAGCGACGACGAGGCACCAACCAAATCGTCGCAAAACACCACCAACTTTCACGGACGTGGATTTTCCTGCTTTGGCGTCACCTGGAGCGGGATCTGTTCGAGTGGTTCCAAATCTGCAGCCATTGCCGTTGAATCAGCGGCAAAAGTTGCAGAGAATACAACACCTCCTGGTTTCAGTCATCAACCGAGGGAAAACCAACCAGCATCAACGGATGAAGGCAGTAGTGACCTGTTTTCACCACAAGAACTTCTGAACATTTTCATCGAGATGACAACAACACTGCGTGGTTGCAAAACTCGTGCGGAACAAGTAAGAACGCTTGGAGGATTTATCTTAAAATACAGTTCGTAGTTTACTCGTTCTAATGATTTTGAATATTTCAATGAATTTACATTTTTTAGTTTTAAGTTAGGATTAGTTGTTAAAGTGATTTTTTTCTTTTTTACCCAAATGTATTCGATTTAATGCAAAAATGTAAAACAATTTGAAGCAAATAAATGAATGTGAACAGTTAATAATAAAACGAAAAATACAATAAAGATGAAGAGCATTTAGCCATACCACTTAGAATGTAAATTAAATGTAATTATTATAAGAAAGTTCAATAAAGACATATTTAATTTCAAAAAAAAACTACACGTGTTCTTGGGTTTTGGATATCTTCAAGTTTTTTTAATAAAGTCTAAATTTTCGGCAAAGTCAGACTCCCCATTAATGTGATGCAAAGCTATAAATTGTTCTCAACTTTGATTGCGGCAGCGATGAGCGGCGACTGTAGAGCGTCCAATTTCCCGTCCCGGGATTTCCCGTAAAAAAATATTTCCCGTTTCCCGGGAAATTTATATATTTCCCGGGAATTCCCGAAAATCAAGCGGAAGTATACGTTTTCTTATTGTTTTTCAAACCATTTAAAAAAAATGGTCTAGAAAAAATGGAGAAACTCAATTTTACAATTCAGGTAAGCTATTTGAAGAATAATTGGATACAGAATAAAGAATACGATTAGTTTACGTTTATTTTACCATGATTAAATAAGATGAAATTGATTTGGTATCATTAAATATTTCAAATAGGTTTTTGCAAGAAGAATTGCTTTAATTCGTTCAAAAAAATTCAATTTAAAGTAAAACAATTATGAAGCACTGGTGCAACAATGGGTGTTAGAAGGTTAAAATGAAAAAAAAAATCGAAGAGTGGTTGTGGGAAGATGACAATTTATCGTATAATTTCAATCATGTTTTCGTTCTAAAAAAATACGTTCAACAGAAGTCAATTATAAACCTGAAAACCAAAAGGAAAAAAACATTAACAAATCATTGAAAAACAACTTTGTATTGTTTAAGAAGGACCCGTAAAATGCAAACATGGTTAAAAAACTTGCTCCAAATGTTTGAAAACATTGAGTTGTTTGAAGTAAACAAACACGAGAAGTTAGATTTTTAAGGAAAAACTTAAAAGTTTAACCATTTTGTTCAAGAGCTGACATCAGAATAACATGGTTAGGAGAAGTTATTTGTTGTGAAACAAATAATTTCTGAATGATTTTATTCGTTTCAACTTAATGTGTCAAACCATACCTTCTCTAATTGCTCACAGAGGCAAGTTTTAAAGAAATTTAAGATTGCGGAATATGGATTCATTTTACTTTGACACCTTGATGAAAAAATACTTTTCACAAAAATACAATAGATCATTTGTTGATTTATTGTACGATTTGAGCTTAAAAAATAGAAAAATATACATTTTCTTGTAGTTGTATGAATTTTTACATGCAGTCAAGCTATTAGTTAATCTTTACACTTATTTTAACCATTAAAGTCGCTGTCCTAATCAATTTTGGTGCAAAATATTATTCAGAACTAAGATTAGAGCAATTTTCAATAATTTTAAAATTTCCCGGGAATTCCTGGGATTTCCCGGGAAATTGGTTGACAATTTCACGTTTCCCGGGAAATTGGTAACCACGGGAAATTGGACGCTCTAGGCGACTGCAATAAAGATGGAAACTATCACTCCATCATCACCGCCATCATCATCTCTCGTGATGGTGGCAATATATTTGTGGTGCCCGTTGGATCGTCTCGCAGCAGTTTCTGTACACTTATTTTCGGTAGGAGAAAGGCAACAGCGCCAACTTAAGGAAGCTGTGATCTTTGCCAGAAAACCGTGAATAATGGTTTGCATGCGGTGCTGAAACTGAAACCCGCACTTGATTCGGATGGTTTGTTAAAAGGGAAGGGAGGTGTGGGGTCACAGACGTACCCGATTAGACCCAAGTCAAGTGCGGTCAATTGTCTGGAATCCTTCTGGAATGATGATCCACTTTCTTGTGTGGAGGAAATTCCTTGGAAATACGTTGGATTGCAAAGTAAGCAAGCGCTTCCGAGAGATCCAGGAATAACACACATTCCAGCGTTGAGAGATGGGCTGATATCGCTTCTTCACGAGGTAATTTGCACACTGTAATGTGCATCATCTTGGCAGGCCCGTATCCAGGATTCTTCAATGGGGGGTGTTTTCCCTCATAAGGCGTTAGGGGTGTATGTGTGTTATAGGAAGGGCGTATACAGTCAACAAATGCGTACCAAACAAAAACGTGAAATTTGCTTTATATATTGTAGCAGTAATGCTAAAAAAATATCTAAAATTCAATAAGTTTATGAAAGTATTGTTATTCTTGCATATATCATTGATGTGATATATGTGGTAGAAAATATTGATTTTGTTTTCAATTAATTTTTTTCTCTTCAGTAATTTGTTTTGCCCCTTAGTATTTCAGGAAAATTTTACATGAGGGCATTTTTTTATCTATGCTTAAGCCAGATTGGTAACGAACTCGAGCATCTCAAGCCAAATCAATTCAAAATGGAAATCAACTCGTATTATCTATGCGTGTTGGTTTTCGCAGTTTTTTTTTATGTTTTAAACATAGTTAGTTAGATTTTAGTTTGAAAAAAAAATTAAGACGATGTAGACGTATCTCTTCGATGTTTTCAACAAAGTTGTTCTTTAAAACTTAAACTATTAGCTCATAAAGTTTTTGAAAAATCAAAATCAACAAAAAGTTTTCGTACCAAACTTACCAGATTTCTAGCTTTCTTTGAAAGAACACAAACATCAAAGCTGACAGATATTTTTTTTCTTGTCAAATGTAACATACCAACCAACAACTTTTTTTCAATCCTCGTCATATCACACAATAACATTTTTAAACATTTTCGAATCAATCACATTTCAGAGAACAGTTTGTAGATAAATAAGATAATATCGTAAAAAAAAACATTGATTTGTCCGTGCAAGTTTCCATAGAATTGTTACGAGGCCATTTCACGAAGCGGAACACCACTCGAAATTGACTTTTTCTGAACATGCCTAAAATTTAGCGGAGCTGTTTATCCTATCGAAACATGCAAAATCCCTTCTTTTTGGCACCGCCTTAAAGTTTTACGATTTTCATCCATTTTTTTAAATTAGTTTTCAAATGGCCATGTCTAGGATACAAAAAAGCAAAAATCGACATCATCAAATTTTTTATTCGAATCAAACTTTACTTGTCAGGACAAGTTGATATCTCTTGAGAATTTCAAATTTATAAGCTTAAAGTAGCAGAATTTACATTTTTACATCCATCCCTGCATCATTTATTCTAATTGCTCAAAATGCTTCCATGTTTGATTTTAATCAAAATGTTGACACTGAATTGAATCAGCGTCAAGTTTTTTTTAAATTGCAGTCGAATATTGCTCTATCATTTTTTTCCAAAATATTTGACAATATTTTTTTAACTGGCGAAAATCGCAAAACTTTGGGGCAGTGCCAAGAAATAGAAGATTCGCCAGATTTCAGCATGACCCTTTATAAAAAAAATACTTTGGCGTACATAGTCAAAGTTGGATTTGGATCTCGCCGATAACGATCTAAGTATTTTGTATGTATGTATGTATGTATGTATGTATGTATGTATGTATGTATGTATTTGAACCCCCGCCTTGGCAGGACTTGGCCATGACCACAGTATATTTCAACTGAGACGGTTCGGTTAGTAACCACCATATATCTCAAGAACCTTTGAAGCGAATACCTTTCTCTGGCTAACGATTTCTTCTGAAATTGTACAGGCAATCTACGACTCCCTCGTCCAGTTCATGAGTATATGAGATGGCCCTGGGCTGTTTTGAGACGGTGTTAGTAGTTATATAATGGATTGATATGTTATACCTTGTGACATTATTTCGCCACTACGGATCAATTCAGTTCTAGAGCATTAACTCCATGATGGCCGACTGGTTAGCGTCCCAGACCATCAATCCAAAGGGTGTGAGTTCGAATCCCACCCACCTATAGGTTTTTTGTTCATATTTAAAGTTCAATTCCTGATTCCAAATTTCAAGGGAACCGACCGAGATTTGATCCCTGAACCTTCTGCATTCGAGGCAGAAGCCGCAACCATTAAGCCACGGAGCCGGTATAACGATCTAAGTATTTTACTAACAAAATCTAGGAGGGCCTATCCAGTTAGTCAAAGGCTTTATAATAAAAATAGCTGGCCGTTTTTAGTGCGATTTCGATTTTTCGAGATTTTTATGAGGGCGTATTAAGCTAAACTTTAGTTTTTTTCAAGACGTCAGCGATCAAAGCTTTTTTTATATTTTCTTGAGGGCGTATTTAGTGACAGTTGATTTTTTTTCAAGCCGTCAACGATCAAAGTTATTTTTTAAATAATTTATTGAGGGCGTATTTAGTTAAAAAAAATTTCAAGGCGTCAACGATCAAAGTTTTTTTAAAATAATTTTTATGAAGGCGTATTAAGCGAGAGTTTAGTTTTTTTCAAGGCGTCAACGATCAAAGCTTTTTTTAAATTTTCTTAAGGGCGTATTTAGTGACAGTTGAATTTTTTTTTTCAAGCCGTCAACGATCAAAGTTTTTTTGAATATTTTCTTGAGGACGTATTAAGAGGAAGTTTTTTTGCAAGGCGTCAACGATCAAAGTTTTTTAATAATTTTATGAAGGCGTATTAAGTGACAGTTTAGTTTTTTTTTCAATGCGTCAGCGATCAAAGCTTTTTTTTATATTTTCTTGAGGGCGTATCTAGTGAAAGTTGAATTTTTTTTCAAGCCGTCAACGATCAAAGTTTTTTTTTTTTTAATGATTTATTGTGGGCTTATTAAGTGAAAGATTTTTTTTCAAGGCGTCAACGATCAAAGTTTTTTTTAAAATTATTTTGATGAAGGCGTAATAAGCGAGAGTTTAGTTTTTTTTTCAAGGCGTCAGCGATCAAAGCTTTTTTTATAGGTTCTTGAGGGCGTATTTAGTGGAAGTTTTTTTGCAAGGCGTCAACGATCAAAGTTTTTTTTAAATAATTTCTTGAGGTCGTATTTAGTGAAAGTTTTTTTCAATTATTTTATGAAGGTAAATACGCCTTTATGAAATAATTAAGGGTATCGTTTAGTTTCAAGGCATCAACGATACAAGTTTTTTTTTCAAAATTTATTCTTGAGGGCGTATTTAGTGCAAGTTGAGTTTTTTTTTTCAAGGCGTCAATGATAAAAGATTTTTTTTAATTTTCTTGAGGGTGTATTTAATGAAAGTTGGGTTTTCTCAAGGCGTCAACGATTAGTTTTTTTTTGCAAATATTTTCATGAGGGCGTATTGAGTAAGAGTTTTCTTTTCTCTCGCACAGCTAAAAAAGTAGTAATCCAGCTGCGTGTAAAAGGCCAGGGTGTAAAATAAACATTGCATTATTTTATGCAATTTTATGTGATTTTACACCCTGAAATATGTAGCCCATCAGTATGGGAAACCTACTTGACCGAAATGTCAAGCTCATATATGCGTTTATCCTTACAGCTTTACATCGGTCTGATGGCCGAGTGGGCTAAGGCGCCAGTCCTTACTGTTGGTGCTGGGTTTGAATCCCGTCGGTTGCAACTTTTTTTTGTATTTGCAAAAAAATTACATGCAGTGTGTAATATTAAGTGTTTATTTTGACGAAGGTGATGTGCATGCTTTTGCATGCGATTTTACCATCGGATTTTTTGCTGTGCGGCGTCAACGAACATAGTTATTTTAAATATTTTTAGATGGGCGTGTTTTGTGAAAGTGGAGTTTTTTCGTAGCGTCAAATGTTTTTATGAGGGCGTATTTACTGAGAGTTGAGTTTTCACTAATGGTGTATCTAGTGAGAGTGAAATTTTTCTCTGCACAGCAAATAAAGTAGTAATCCAGCTGCGTGTAAAAGGCCTGGGTGTAAAATAAATTTTGCATTATTCTATGAGATTCTGTGTAATATTACACCCTGAAATGTGTAGCCCATTAGTATGGGAAACCTACTTGACCGAAATGTGGAGCTCACATATACGTTTATCCTTTACATTTTTCATCGGTCTGATGGCCGAGCGGACTAAGGCGCCAGTCCTTACTGTAGGTGCTGGGTTTGAATCCCGTCGGTTGCAACTTTTTTTTTGTGTTTACAAAAATTGTACATGCAGCGTGTAAAATTAATTGTTTATTTTGACGAAGGTGATGTGCATGCTTTTGCATGCGATTTTACCATCGGATTTTTTGCTGTGTGGGTGTCAAATTTTGATAGTCATAAAAAATAGCGGCCCTTCGGGGCGTTAGGGGTATAAGCAATTTTTTTCCATGGGGGGTGTTGAACACCCATAACACCCCCCTTAGATACGGCCCTGCATCTTGGGTGGGGTTATGCAAGCACTCCACCTGCACTTGATCCGTCTGTGTGAGTAGGGCCTGGATTTGCTTATAATTTCATATGCACTTTACACCAAACGACCATCTTCATTACGACGAGTGCGATGCAAATGTGATTTGCTGGATTAGGGTGATATTTAATAATTTAAATCTGGAATATCCTGGTATCCTTCATGTACTCAATTAACCACGAAGTCCCCCTCTTTCCCCTTATTTTTTCAATAAAAGCTATCTTTAATACTTTTGTTCAGTTCTAGTTCTTTCAAGTTGTTGTCAACTCAAACAATTTCCATAATTTGCCGTATAAAACCGCAATTCGCCCTTATAAATCTCGGTCATCCTAGTTACTCAAGTGTCCGTATACAGCTGGCGCTAGTTTCTGTTTGCCCTCGTCCCCTTTGAGAAACGAAAGACACGATGCAGTTAGCCGCATGTGTCTACCTTAAGACGACGGCGTCGTTACCCGAGCAAAACTCCATCATTGAGTCTCTAATCTAATGGATAAGTGGCACTTTAATGCCTCCTCAACTGGGTCCTGCTATATACCGCACAGTAACGCATGGAATGGATTCATCAAAAAATCTGCTTTTATGAACTGTTTGCTGCACTCTGGGGCGTATGCGGCACATTTTCTGTCGAACCTGCGCATTTCGGGGGATCCATTGGGGTTGTCGCAGCTGCACCAGTGGACCCCCACTAATCAATAGGAGACGGACCTTGAAGTTTGGAAAAATCAATACAGCACACACTCACTTCAGTGCAATCAAAGAAATGTGAAGGGTTGACCTTTTCCGACCACCAGCGAAGTCCTTTGAAGCTTTGAACTTGGCCCACACACAAACACACACACGTGGGAAAATGAAACTTGAATGCAATTTGCAGGTCGCGTGCTGTACAGCTATTCCAGCACCCTAAGGACTAGAACGTGACGAAGAAACGTACCAAATGAAAGAAAACCGTCTTCAACGGTTGCCCATCAATCAAGCAAATACCGGCCGGACCTTGCAATGTTTCAAGCAGTTTGCTGGATGGATGGTATGAGGAAAGTGAAAAGAGGGCCCATTGACCTAATTTTTGTTCCGCGCGAAGATGATGATGCATTCCGAATACACCTACACCGCATTCACGTATTCTCGTGCTTTCTTGGATCTGAAATGCGTTTTCAAGCGGGTCGTGAACTGCGGAACTGCTCTGCGCGCTGCACCAGATGCACGAGAAACAGGCTGCAGTCATTTCGTCACACTGGTGATTTGGGATACTGGACAGGGTTGGTTGGAATATTTGTACCATTGCGATTTTTATTTTTTTTGTTTTAATTGGATTATTCTCTATTAACTACACAGCAAACAAAAGGATTTTGGTTTGGTGAAATTCATCAGGAACTGATGAAAATTTCATTTTACACATTTTTTGACTCAAAATCTGCCACTATTCCAGATGCAATATTACCATCTTTTTTTGCTGTGTAACACAGCATTACCCAATACCTCTCAAATTTTTGTTAAACTAAGTAAGGGAACTTTTGGACTTTGATCATTTTCGCCAGCGAATCGTGGTAGCTCATGATTATTTGTGCGCTGATGACTTGATTTTGATAATTTATGATCAGTTTTTCGAAATGTTATTGAACCCTTTAAGAATCAGCCTTAGCCTGTAAATATAACTTTTTTAAAAGTTCAGCAAATTCAAGCACTCGTTCGTGGGATTTAAAAAAAAATTACTTAGTTCTGGAACAATTATTTCGAATTCGTTTGAGTCGACAGCAGCGATGGAATAATCATCATCAAAAGAAAATCATTGGACGTTCACCAAGAGAAAAATCCGAAGAGAGCATGGCTCTTCTCTCTCGCGCACGAAAGATCGGTAAAAGGAATCTAGAAAAATCATCATCTTGATTATTCGGCGGAACATCTTTTTCACAACTACACTCGCAAGTGTAACGTCACACGTCGAAATATGACCTGTCACATTTTGAAGATGGGTAATGTGTGTGAACAAAGTGAAATAAATATTTTTGAGTGGTGCTGACAAGAAAATTCACAAAAATCATCAGCAGATTGATTTGCTTGGAGAAGTTCGGGAGCGATTTTCTTTTGCGTGATTTGTCTCCTCTCTCATTCGCGGGTGAACAAAGTTCGCAAGCGAAATTGATTTTTTTGCGATTATTCCATCCCTGGTCGACAGAGAATTACCTCTCTGTTATTCAAAACCGAAATTTGTGATTGTGGATTATTGACTTTCTTACTCAAATCACCTTCAAAAAGACAACCCTGGCTCGGGCGGGCTTCTGTCGCAGAAAATCAATTTTAAACTACCTCTGAATCCTTTTAAAGTATAAACTAGATATCAAATAATTTTTTTCTGCATTTAAAAAAAAAAAAGATAATAATAAGGTCCAAAAGAATAATAAACAAAATATAATCAAGATAAATGCCTACAAAAATCCAAAAAGTAATGAAAAAAAATATGATAGAAAAAGAGAAGTACAATTTTTCGCAGAACAAAAGTTGCTAAAAGTTACTGAACGCAATAAAAAAAACTAGGCACCGCAAATTTGGACAGATAAAGTTAAAAAAGTTCACAACAAAAATCGTATCATCTCTAGATTGTGGCCATTTTTGAAATAAAAAAAAGTAATAACTATGCAATAATGATTTTTTTCTTTAAATTATTACTTTTAAAATTTTAGATTGTAAATTTTTTGGTTCTAGGTTCACGATTGCACGATTTAGGATACACTATTTTAACAATCAAAGTAAAATAGAAAAAACAGTTTTTTTTTGTTTTTTTTTTAACTATGAAGTTGCAATTCAATGATTCATACACCAAAACCAAGATAAATTCTTTACCCAAATTAAAAAATTTCAAACATGTTGGGTGTGTTTAGATTTACAGTAAAAAAATGGTAATGTGTCATAAAAATGTGTAATTTTACCTTCAAAATGTGTTAATTTTCATATACTTTCGTAATATTTTATTTGTTCCACAATAATTTAGGGAAAATTAAATCGATCATTTTTTTTTCGATTTTCAAAATTAAACTTTATTTATTGTGTCAAAAAATAAAATAAAAATATTAAAATTTAAATAAAAAACCAGAATTCCAACATGTCAATAAAAAAATAATGGAAAATGCATAAAACAGCAGTACAGTAGGTTTGCAATCATAATTTTAAAAAATCTAAGTTTTAACAAAAATATATACGATGCGGAAAAAACATCGAAAATTTCTCAAAACTCAAAATATCTCTGAATTTATTTAAACATTAAAAAAATACACGCAGGGAATGTATTTGAGATTTTTTTCAGCTGATTACACTTCAAAAATCATCATAAAATCATGTTTTAAACAAATTCCCCCTGATTTTTTGGCTCGTTTGCAAAATTTGCAATACCGTTATTTATTGATTTTTAACCAGTTTTTCGCCAACCATTTACTTTTCAAAATAATCTAACAAATCTTGTGAGAGAAAATTTATCTTATTATACCTGTTGATGAAATAATAAAAGTAATTATTTCTGGAGTGACATTTGCAAAGGGCGATTTATCAATTTGACAGATGGAACTATTTAGCAAGTTAATAGACAACTGGTAACTATTCAGTAATACCCGCAGTGTTAAAAAGTAGCTTTCGAGGCCAGCTATTGTTTCACGTTTCGAGTTTCGAGAAAAAGTTACAAATTGTCTCAGAATTTGCAAAATAGTTCCAGCTGTCAATATGCTTATCTGCCCTTTTCCTCTTTTTGCTCCAGATTTATTGTATTTTTCTCAATAATTCTCATATTTTTTTAAATTTTAAATCCCAAACAAAGTTTTTTTTTAATTCTTGCAAATTAAATTATTTACCGACAACAGGGGTGACATTGGGTCTGGGGGGTGAGTTTGGGTCATACTAATTTCAGCATTTTTGTATGACCCAATCTCACCCCCCAGGCCCAATGTCACCCCTATTAACGTTATCCGTCAAACTTATGAACCACCATTTAAACAAAAATGGTCGAAATCGTAACAGCCAGTGCCGAGATAATCGTCTGCATATTTTCCAAATGAAAAACATATACAGGGTGTTTGGTTCATGGATGCGGATACTTGCTGGTCCCCTAGAGGACCCCGAAACATGAAAAAAAGTCTTCTACGGCATGGTCGAATTCTCATCCTAAACCGAGTTAAATAGAATTAACTGTTTTGAGGAGTTTGTACACTAAAATCGATTTATCTCATGATTGTGATCACGAAAAGCTTCGCTTCTGAATTCATGCGAAAGCTGAGTAAATTTCACGATAAAAAATGATTTTTGAAATTTTTTAAACTTTACTTAAGTCTGCCTACAGAGCCTTTACATTTTTTTCTTGCCCTGGTGTTGTTAGTTTTTTGCATTTATTTTGCGTAAATGGCAGGTAAATGGTTTGTTTTATGTATCAAAACGATGCTCCTAGATCCCCTCTACAAATCTCTCTAAATAACCATTTCCCGATTTCTTTTCCTAAAGCCGCTATTTTAATTTTATTGGTGAAAAAAATCGAAGCCAGAAAACCTGAAATGGTATCTTAATAAATCAAACCGACGCCTGTCAGAGCATCGCGCAAAGCATACTTGATCGACGCGCGCGCGCGGCCGCATGTTTGCTGGAAGGAGGGTGACAGTAAGAAAACAAACCACGTGTGCCCATTGCATTGTGGAAAAAAGTTCGTTTCAGAATTGTTTCATTACCGGAGGTATTTTGTCTCGCGTTCTTTTGGCAAACTTATAAAAACAAAAGTTAAGGGACGACTATTTAAAGGAAAGAAGGTGTTAGTTATTAAAATGAGTTAAGATGCAATAAGTGCGGCATATGGTCTCGTTGAAGGATTTCCACTGTTGTTCAGTGTGCTGATCGTTTGACCCACAATAAATAATTAAGCTGATTAAATCAAACATTTAAAACAAGCCCATTGACAATGCAAGTAAAAGTTTAGTTAGCAGGAAGAAGATACTTTGCTTTTTTAGAGTTCTACTTTTATTACATTACAAAAGGATAAGTTGAATTGTTTAAATCCAAGATGTATCTAAGTTATTTCTTGTGTACATAGGACAATAGCATACATTTCCATTAAGTACCAAATTTTGGCTTATTAACACCCTTTTGTTTATTTAAAACTTTTGAAAAGCGTTTTTGATTGAATAGCTCAATCAAGACCTAATTCGGAATGTGATCATAATTTGATAAAAATGTAAAATCATAAATTTCAAAATAATAGTGCATTAATTTGTTTTTAAAGAATTTAAGAATTTCCCTGGGCCTTGTAAAGTTAAGGGGCATGATTTGATCCTAGTGCATTAGTAAAAATTTGGGTATAAATTATTTTTTATAAGCACTATGGACACCACCTCATGCTACGAGAACTCGCTTTGCCGCAGCCCCAGGGCTTAAGCGTTGACCGATAAGCTGTCTTCGTGAACTAGGTAGTTCTCCGATAGTGAAAATATCACAATTGCACAAGACACCGCTGCTTCTGTGACTTTTTCACTATCACAATGTGGGATTTAGGTTGGGACTTCACGATAGTACAATTGATTTGTTGCTTAGGCTTAGCATTTAAAATAAATCTGTATCCTTTCCAAATCTAATTTAAGAATTTAAGAATTTAAGAATTTAAGAATTTAAGAATTTAAGAATTTAAGAATTTAAGAATTTAAGAATTTAAGAATTTAAGAATTTAAGAATTTAAGAATTTAAGAATTTAAGAATTTAAGAATTTAAAATTTAAGAATTTAAGAATTTAAGAATTTAAGAATTTAAGAATTTAAGAATTAAGAATTTAAGAATTTAAGAATTTAAATTTAAAATTTAAGAATTTAAGAATTTAAGAATTTAAGAATTTAAGAATTTAAAATTTAAAATTTAAATTTAAGAATTTAAGAATTTAAGAATTTAAATTTAAAATTTAAGAATTTAAATTTAAATTTAAATTTAAATTTAAGAATTTAAATTTAAGAATTTAAAATTTAAGAATTTAAGAATTTAAGAATTTAAGAATTTAAATTTAAGAATTTAAATTTAAGAATTTAAATTTAAAATTTAAGAATTTAAGAATTTAAATTTAAGAATTTAAGAATTTAAGAATTTAAAATTTAAATTTAAATTTAAGAATTTAAATTTAAAATTTAAAATTTAAATTTAAGAATTTAAATTTAAAATTTAAAATTTAAGAATTTAAATTTAAAATTTAAGAATTTAAATTTAAGAATTTAAAATTTAAATTTAAGAATTTAAATTTAAAATTTAAATTTAAGAATTTAAATTTAAGAATTTAAGAATTTAAATTTAAATTTAAATTTAAAATTTAAGAATTTAAGAATTTAAGAATTTAAGAATTTAAAATTTAAGAATTTAAAATTTAAGAATTTAAGAATTTAAGAATTTAAATTTAAGAATTTAAGAATTTAAATTTAAATTTAAATTTAAGAATTTAAAATTTAAGAATTTAAGAATTTAAAATTTAAGAATTTAAAATTTAAATTTAAATTTAAGAATTTAAGAATTTAAGAATTTAAGAATTTAAATTTAAGAATTTAAAATTTAAGAATTTAAGAATTTAAAATTTAAAATTTAAGAATTTAAATTTAAATTTAAGAATTTAAGAATTTAAGAATTTAAGAATTTAAATTTAAAATTTAAAATTTAAGAATTTAAATTTAAATTTAAGAATTTAGAATTTAAATTTAGAATTTAAGAATTTAAAATTTAAGAATTTAAAATTTAAGAATTTAAATTTAAGAATTTAAATTTAAGAATTTAAGAATTTAAATTTAAGAATTTAAGAATTTAAATTTAAATTTAAAATTTAAAATTTAAGAATTTAAGAATTTAAGAATTTAAATTTAAAATTTAAATTTAAAATTTAGAATTTAAATTTAAGAATTTAAATTTAAATTTAAGAATTTAAGAATTTAAATTTAAATTTAAATTTAAGAATTTAAAATTTAAGAATTTAAATTTAAAATTTAAGAATTTAAATTTAAGAATTTAAGAATTTAAGAATTTAAGAATTTAAGAATTTAAAATTTAAAATTTAAAATTTAAGAATTTAAATTTAAATTTAAGAATTTAAAATTTAAATTTAAGAATTTAAATTTAAGAATTTAAGAATTTAAAATTTAAAATTTAAAATTTAAAATTTAGAATTTAAAATTTAAAATTTAAAATTTAAAATTTAAGAATTTAAAATTTAAAATTTAAATTTAAATTTAAGAATTTAAGAATTTAAGAATTTAAAATTTAAAATTTAAGAATTTAAATTTAAAATTTAAGAATTAAAATTTAAATTTAAGAATTTAAAATTTAAATTTAAAATTTAAAATTTAAATTTAAGAATTTAAATTTAAGAATTTAAGAATTTAAAATTTAAATTTAAAATTTAAATTTAAATTTAAGAATTTAAATTTAAATTTAAGAATTTAAAATTTAAATTTAAAATTTAAATTTAAGAATTTAAAATTTAAGAATTTAAAATTTAAGAATTTAAGAATTTAAATTTAAATTTAAATTTAAAATTTAAAATTTAAGAATTTAAATTTAAAATTTAAATTTAAAATTTAAAATTTAAATTTAGAATTTAAATTTAAGAATTTAAGAATTTAAATTTAAGAATTTAAAATTTAAGAATTTAAGAATTTAAAATTTAAATTTAAAATTTAAATTTAAATTTAAGAATTTAAATTTAAATTTAAATTTAAGAATTTAAATTTAAAATTTAAGAATTTAAGAATTTAAATTTAAAATTTAAGAATTTAAATTTAAGAATTTAAAATTTAAAATTTAAAATTTAAAATTTAAATTTAAAATTTAAGAATTTAAGAATTTAAGAATTTAAATTTAAAATTTAAAATTTAAAATTTAAAATTTAAGAATTTAAATTTAAAATTTAAGAATTTAAATTTAAATTTAAATTTAAGAATTTAAGAATTTAAGAATTTAAATTTAAAAAATTTAAATTTAAAATTTAAAATTTAAGAATTTAAGAATTTAAATTTAAGAATTTAAATTTAAAATTTAAGAATTTAAGAATTTAAAATTTAAAATTTAAATTTAAATTTAAGAATTTAAGAATTTAAATTTAAATTTAAATTTAAAATTTAAGAATTTAAGAATTTAAGAATTTAAATTTAAATTTAAGAATTTAAAATTTAAATTTAAATTTAAGAATTTAAAATTTAAGAATTAAAATTTAAGAATTTAAGAATTTAAGAATTTAAGAATTTAAATTTAAAATTTAAAATTTAAATTTAAATTTAAGAATTTAAAATTTAAAATTTAAAATTTAAGAATTTAAGAATTTAAATTTAAAATTTAAGAATTTAAGAATTTAAAATTTAAAATTTAAGAATTTAAAATTTAAAATTTAAAATTTAAGAATTTAAAATTTAAATTTAAGAATTTAAGAATTTAAAATTTAAGAATTTAAAATTTAAATTTAAGAATTTAAGAATTTAAGAATTTAAGAATTTAAGAATTTAAGAATTTAAAATTTAAGAATTTAAATTTAAGAATTTAAATTTAAAATTTAAGAATTTAAAATTTAAAATTTAAAAATTTAAAATTTAAAATTTAAGAATTTAAATTTAAAATTTAAATTTAAAATTTAAATTTAAGAATTTAAAATTTAAATTTAAGAATTTAAAATTTAAAAATTTAAATTTAAATTTAAGAATTTAAAATTTAAAATTTAAGAATTTAAGAATTTAAATTTAAATTTAAAATTTAAAATTTAAAATTTAAGAATTTAAAATTTAAGAATTTAAATTTAAATTTAAATTTAAAATTTAAGAATTTAAAATTTAAATTTAAAATTTAAGAATTTAAGAATTTAAATTTAAAATTTAAATTTAAAATTTAAAATTTAAGAATTTAAAATTTAAATTTAAATTTAAATTTAAGAATTTAAGAATTAAAATTTAAATTTAAAATTTAAAATTTAAGAATTTAAATTTAAATTTAAGAATTTAAGAATTTAAATTTAAATTTAAATTTAAGAATTTAAAATTTAAAATTTAAATTTAAGAATTTAAGAATTTAAATTTAAGAATTTAAAATTTAAGAATTTAAAATTTAAAATTTAAGAATTTAAGAATTTAAATTTAAAATTTAAGAATTTAAGAATTTAAGAATTTAAGAATTTAAGAATTTAAGAATTTAAGAATTTAAGAATTTAAGAATTTAAGAATTTAATCATTTAATCATTAAATCGTTTAATCATTTAATCATTTAATCATTTAATCATTTAATCATTTAATCATTTAATCATTTAATCATTTAATCATTTAATCATTTAATCATTTAATCATTTAATCACTTAATCATTTAATCATTTAATCATTTAATCATTTAATCATTTAATCATTTAATCATTTAATCATTCAATCATTTAATCATTTAATCATTGAATCATTTAATCATTTAATCATTTAATCATTTAATCATTTAATCATTTAATCATTTAATCATTTAATCATTTAATCATTTAATCATTTAATCATTTAATCATTTAATCATTTAATCATTTAATCATTTAATCATTTAATCATTTAATCATTAAATCGTTTAATCATTTAATCATTTAATCATTTAATCATTTAATCATTTAATCATTTAATCATTTAATCATTTAATCATTTAATCATTTAATCATTTAATCATTTAATCATTTAATCATTTAATCATTTAATCATTTAATCATTTAATCATTTAATCATTTAATCATTTAATCATTTAATCATTTAATCATTTAATCATTTAATCATTTAATCATTTAATCATTTAATCATTTAATCATTTAATCATTTAATCATTTAATCATTTAATCATTGAATCATTTAATCATTTAATCATTTAATCATTTAATCATTCAATCATTTAATCATTTAATCATTTAATCATTTAATCATTGAATCATTTAATCATTTAATCATTTAATCATTTAATCATTGAATCATTTAATCATTTAATCATTTAATCATTTAATCATTTAATCATTTAATCATTTAATCATTAAATCGTTTAATCATTTAATCATTTAATCATTTAATCATTTAATCATTTAATCATTTAATCATTTAATCATTTAATCATTTAATCATTTAATCATTTAATCATTTAATCATTTAATCATTTAATCATTTAATCATTTAATCATTTAATCATTTAATCATTTAATCATTTAATCATTTAATCATTTAATCATTTAATCATTTAATCATTTAATCATTTAATCATTTAATCATTTAATCATTTAATCATTTAATCATTTAATCATTTAATCATTTAATCATTTAATCATTTAATCATTTAATCATTTAATCATTTAATCATTTAATCATTTAATCACTTAATCATTTAATCATTTAATCATTTAATCATTTAATCATTTAATCACTTAATCATTTAATCATTTAATCATTTAATCATTTAATCATTTAATCATCTTTTTAGGTATCACGAATCCGAGGTACATTTTCAGTAACTCGTGACGGAGAGGCAACTATTTTTGTGAAATCATGATAAATTGTGATTTTTTTTTTGTAAAGTTGCGTATAGAAAAATGGCATGGGTTTTTATTTTCTGTTTTGATTAATTTTTTATTTTTATTATTATGATTTTTAACTTTAATTATTATTTTTTTGGAATAGACATTTTTTGATTAACGAGTCAATTGATACTTTTATTAATTTGGTGAACTTGAATTCAGTTTCATTTTAATAACACTTATTTTTCAAACTTGTTATTTTCAGAAGCTTCATGAACTTCAAGGATTAGCCGTTCATCAATGACAAATGTATTCGATGTGGTGAAGAATATCACTAAGAAAAAAATGGAATCATCAGGTGGGAAGATTATGCTGTTGCATGTGGAGCAATGTGATATCATTTCCGTCATCAGGGGTGACATTGGGTCTTGATGAAGAAATTGGATCATACAAAAATGCAGAAATTTGTATGACCCAATCTCACCCTCAGACCCAATCTCTAGCAGAGGTAAATAACACAGAAATACCAAATTTTGGTATTACTTGGAATACAAAATTGTTGGTATTCCCTCGCCCATGGAACATCAGATTTTGGTATTCCTGTGGTCTTTCACACACATGATTTAATGGTATTTTACCATCTATTACTGGGCTACCAAGGGCACATTTTGGTCGCTATAATTTGCAAAAGTAATACCAAAATTTGGTATTATCATGTCATTTTAGTGCAACAGTTGCAAACGGAAATGATATCACATTGCTCCACATGCAACAGCATAATCTTCCCACCTGATGATTCCATTTTTTTCTCAGTGATATTCTTCGCCAAATCGAATACATTTGTCATTGATGAACGGATTATCCTTGAAGCTCTTGAAGCTTCTGAGAAATAACAAGATTGATTAATGAATGTTATTAAAATGAAATTGGATTCCAGTCACCAAAAATTCAATAATAAAATCGATTGACTCGTTGATCAATGTATTTTTTTTATCACGACTTAGATACATTTCAATGATTTCTATTTTGATAAATGGTTCAATCTTCAAAAAATTCAAAAATCATTTTTAACATTTTTGGTTTTCAAGTCATGTTAGCGCACCTTTTAGACATTGTCAAAATTGATCAAAATTTTTCCATAGTTTCTGAAGAAATTGATAAAAATCTGTAATACCAAAATAATACCAAAATGTGGTATCCTGACTAAGAATTTTTTTTCACAATTTCAGGTCATTTCTTTAGGGGGTATTCTGAAAATCTTTAAAATCAAGTTTGCAATTTCCGTTTTTTCGGTTTTCGATTTGAGACATCTTTTTAAAGCAAAATTAATGACCACGTCAAAATTGGTCAACATTTTCCCATAGTTTCAGAAGAAATTGATAAAATACGTAAATACCAAAATAATAACAAAATGTGGTTTGCGGTCATTGAAAAATTCTGCAATTTTGCAATATCAAAACAATACCTTAAATTGGTATGATACCAAATTGTGCTCTTGTATGATCTAAAGAAAAATTTTCAGGAATACCAAAATTTGGTATTGATAACAGAGAAAGGTATAGTTAGGCATTTCCTTTTTTTATTTAACCATGCTCGGGATGTCACCCCAGATGACGGTAGTTGATTTTTTTTTGTGAATGTCTGCTTTGATATTCTTCAATGGAGTTCCCCTACAAGGAAACCGAGGAAGATTTACTTTTATTTACCAAAAACATTTCAAATCCACCTTTTGGATAACAATAGATTTTAGTGCAAGAATTTTTAATTCGATAAGAATTCATGCATGCTAGTTTATCATGAATAAATTAAATAAATAAACACTTCCTTAAATAACTAAATCAGTGTTTATTCTAGCAAAAGTTTTTCAGGTTTCTTAAGAAGTTTTGTTATTCTAAGCGTGCATTATTTTTTTTATGTACTTCAAAACGAATTGCAATGTTTGAAAATGATTGAAAATATCAATTCACGTTAATAAACAAAAATCCATCATAAAACGATTTTAACATGTTATGATTAGAGCATAGAGGTAAGAAACTCTTTCTATTAAATTGGCTAATTTTACATTTTTATCAAATTATGATCACATTCCGAATTAGGTCTTGATTGAGCTATTCAATCAAAACGCTTTTCAAAAGTTTTAAATAAACAAAAGGGTGTTAATAAGCCAAAATTTGGTACTTAATGGAAATGTATGCTATTGTCCTATGTACACAAGAAATAACTTAGATACATCTTGGATTTAAACAATTCAACTTATCCTTTTTGTAATGTAATAAAAAGTAGAACTCTAAAAAAGCAAAGTATCTTCTTCCTGCTAACTAAACTTTTACTTGCATTGTCAATGGGCTTGTTTTAAATGTTTGATTTAATCAGCTTAATTATTTATTGTGGGTCAAACGATCAGCACACTGAACAACAGTGGAAATCCTTCAACGAGACCATATGCCGCACTTATTGCATCTTAACTCATTTTAATAACTAACACCTTCTTTCCTTTAAATAGTCGTCCCTTAACTTTTGTTTTATAAGTTTGCCAAAAGAACGCGAGACAAAATACCTCCGGTAATGAAACAATTCTGAAACGAACTTTTTCCACAATGCAATGGGCACACGTGGTTTGTTTTCTTACTGTCACCCTCCTTCCAGCAAACATGCGGCCGCGCGCGTCGATCAAGTATGCTTTGCGCGATGCTCTGACAGGCGTCGGTTTGATTTATTAAGATACCATTTCAGGTTTTCTGGCTTCGATTTTTTTCACCAATAAAATTAAAATAGCGGCTTTAGGAAAAGAAATCGGGAAATGGTTATTTAGAGAGATTTGTAGAGGGGATCTAGGAGCATCGTTTTGATACATAAAACAAACCATTTACCTGCCATTTACGCAAAATAAATGCAAAAACTAACAACACCAGGGCAAGAAAAATGTAAAGGCTCTGTAGGCAGACTTAAGTAAAGTTTAAAAATTTCAAAAATCATTTTTTATCGTGAAATTTACTCAGCTTTCGCATGAATTCAGAAGCGAAGCTTTTCGTGATCACAATCATGAGATAAATCGATTTTAGTGTACAAACTCCTCAAAACAGTTAATTCTATTTAACTCGGTTTAGGATGAGAATTCGACCATGCCGTAGAAGACTTTTTTTCATGTTTCGGGGTCCTCTAGGGGACCAGCAAGTATCCGCATCCATGAACCAAACACCCTGTATGTTTACCTAAAAGCAAGTGTTAGTTAGAAACTTTTATTCTAAAAAAAGCTTGAAAAATTCTCAAACCATCATTCCAAACTCTTGTACACGCCACTGTCACCTGATTCTCTCCCCGTCTACGAGTCGTACCGTAACCCGGAATGATTTGCGCGCTCTCGCGCCTCTCTTTCGGATGTTTATTGATATTGTTGTGGGGTGTGCGTATATATTTATACCTTTTTCCCTCTAAAACGCCATATCTTACCCATTTTTAACGCCACACACCAGATTTGATTTGATTTCCACCACCTCGTCAGCCGGACTCCTCAGCTTCGTCAGATGTTTGTTTTATGCCCAACTTCCTTCAATTCCGGCATCTTGCCACACAAAACACATCTGATCTCTCGAAACGACCGCATGATTTATGGTTCTGTATCTCCTCTCGGATTAAGGCTTGCGCCCTCCCCCCACGGGAGATGCAGCAGTTCGAGAAGAACCTGTTGTTTGATGCGCCGTGTGAAGCTTCTTGAAGATTGCACACATCCAATGAAGAGTGCGTTCAGAATCGGACGCTCGGACTCCGAAGTCCGCTCGAAGTCAATAATGTATTAATTTAGTGTATAAATTAGTTGCTAGAGGTGCTTCGTTAGAGTCACCGCAAGATGAAAGATTAATCGAGGCGCCCCAGCTAGGTAGGTGCCGTCGTTGAAGAAGAAGGTGATTTATATGGGCGGACTACCGGTTGCGTATATCTAGGGACGCACACTTGGCGGGATCAAAGAGGTAGTTTAGTCTGCCGCAAATTGCGGCCAGCGATTAGTCACGAGGGCCGTTTGAGGGCCGCCAGAAGTTAACATTACTGGGGTGAGAATTGTAAATAGAGAGTTCGCGGACGGTGGACAGAGTTGGGGTTCGTAGAAGGTTCGTTCCAAGAATATTCCGTACTCAAGTACTCCTGTATTTCGCTAAGAATTTCAATATGGTATCTCCAACTCTCTTAAAAGCTGCAACAAAATTGCAAACGACATCTGCCCGCTCATCACGCATGCCTGATTGCGAAAAATGTGCACCTGGTCATCCCGGTCAATTAGCTTCGCAGCCGTCCCGTTTCCAATATCAAACTCATCCAGCTTTCCCCTGCTGTTCACAGTACAGCACACGTCCGATACCCGAAAATTTGGTGTTTCCCAGTCCACGTGTTGTCGAGTCCCGCTACCCGACTCCGGTCGCAGTTTCGACGGCAAAAGCAAAAGGAGGAAGTGTCCACGGCACCACTGAACCGTGCCAATTACGGTAGAACGGTTCTGGTTCAACGCTGGAGACCCGAATTAAGTGCGGTGCGGTGCGGACGAGCGCGCAGCTTGTGATTAATTGCGAACGCAATACGTTTTGGGTGCGTTCACTGGTTGATGGATGGTTTACCGGATTCCATTCACCTCTTAAGGAGTGCTTGGCGCAGCGTTACGGATGGTAAGACCGATACTGATGCGATGTTACAAGGTGTTCGAACGGGTGTACTATCACGAAAGCATTAGTACGCGGAGCTACTAGTTAGGCAGATATTGAAAGGTGTTCACGGAGGAGGAGTCCCGCTTGCCCTAGGGCAGTACCTTAGTTGGCGAATCTCGACTTCTTCGGTCTTCGGAACGGCTTAATCAGAGTGGTTTCGCTACACAGCTTGTGCGCGCAAACGATTGATGTTTATCGCTGGAATTGTTTTCCCATATTATGGACTCGTAATCGATTTCGGGTTGTTCCGCATTCCAATCTTAATTGAGTAATGTATTTATTGATATTTTTGAGATTCAAACACTTAAATCACCTTGTGAAGTCCCAGGGTCAACCTCGCCAGTTATTCCTAAATGTCATCGCAAGACCACGCCAAGAAGTGGCGTGTCATCGTGCCCCGGGTAACAAGTTATGAAAAATGACACCCCCTTTTATTTTTTGGGTGTGCCCTAAAAGGGGGCCATCCGTAGAACGGAAGTGAATCACAATACCGTGGGCACAAAATTCTGGATGGCACACCAGAAAGAGAGTGAAAAAAGGGGTGCACCATATGCTGATGAAGGGGGCCCTTTTACATGCACCGGAGGTTTTCGTGTTCCGGAGGAACTGGGAACGTTTCTAAAAACTATTTTTGACGGTCGCGAGCGGAATTTGATTGATTGGGATGTGTGGGTTTTGGGGTGATTTGCATTTTTTTTAGGCATTAGTCATTTTGTTTTAGGGAAAAATGAAATAAAGTGTGACTAAACCAGAATTTATGAAATGAATTTGTTGAGTTTTTGAATTTAGTTGTAGCAAGTTGTAACAAAAAATTAGAAAAAAATATTGTGGATCTACTTCAGATATTGTATATTTGGATGTTTTGTTAAAATAATGACAAAATAATGACTCAAACACTTAGGAGCCCAGGACGGCGAAGTCCTTGTAGTTAAAAAGAAAGACACTAGAAATAGTGGCCGACAGCTATAAAGTCATAACAAAAAACTGTTTTTTTCCAACAGTTTTTATTCAATCCGTTAATTTTTTTTAAAATAAACAACACAATAGCATTAATATTGCAGTTTTTAAGGCCTAAACCAACAGATCAGATTATACAATAAATTTGTAAAAAAATCCACGGTCTGATTTAGGTTAATTTTGTAACAAAAGACTTTCGTTGTTGAACAAATGAAATAAAAATGAAAAGTGGTCTATAATTTGTATTTTCACACCATTTTTCTTTGTTAATATATTTTTAAAGGGGTTATTCATACTTGGCAAAATCGATTAATTTTATTTTTAAATAAATTGCTATTAAAATTATCATTCGTTGCAAAGAGATTTTTCAACAATTATTCCTCCAATTTCAATAATATTTCAAAAACTTTGATCAGCCTGAATCAGACAGTTACGTACTCAATTCGTAACCCAATTGTCATGAGTTTGAATCCCAAGATGAGTGGTTAAAAGTGCAAAAAAGTTTGCTTTTAAAAATGTTGCGTCATTACTCTTCAATTAATATGGTATACCTATATTTTTGCTGTCTTTAATTTTTTCATTTAAGTAAAATTTAAACGTTTCCTTACTCAAGTTATACAAGTTCCTTAATTTAAGGGGGGAAGTCTCTAAATGAATTACGCTGACGCGTTGAGTTTGACTGTTCAAAACGTTCTGAATCTATTGTAATCCTAAAAGTCCCCCAGAGCCTCACACATGAGGTACTGAGATTTTCTTATTGAGCAGCTACTTGCTTTAAACGCGGCGAGGTAAACGAAGATTAGCTTTGTTCGCAGTTTGGCGTCGATAAATTATGCGGAAAGCAATTTCCGTAACTGCTCCCTCGACAAGAAAGGATCGTCTCGATCCGTATCGACTGCACAGAAAATTTCTATCGGAAAGAACTACCAGACAGGTCACTTAGCGAGTTTGAAATATCACAAGCTGGTGCTGTTTTGTAATTCTGTGTTACAAATATTTGTAATAAAATATTACGTAATTCTTAATAACATCTTCGTTTGTTACATTTGTGTTACTCTGAATTACTAATTGAGACTTATAATTAGCTACTACAAAGTATTATTTCATTGTATTGTTTCCTCATAAAAATTTCAAATACACTCGATCAACCTTTTTTTGCTACATAATTTTGAAATGGTTTTCTTTTTTTTTTACACACATACATTCTTAAAAAAAATTGAATCTTGTTTTTTCTTTTGTCGAAATAGTTAATCTGATCATGCTGAATTATTTAAATGATTTCCGAAATGTTGATTTTGTTTTTACTCACATACTTTCACTTAACGTGTCAAATTTTGAAAAGTATTTTTGAAGTATTTTTTTTTCAATAAGTTGGATGTTTTTAACAAAACTTAAATTAAATTTGCATTGATCTAATTAGTAATTGAAATAACGATGCCTCTGTGCTCTCTAATGCTAACTAGATACGAAAACCAGCAAGCTTAGTACAAGAGAGCACAGACGCATCGAACCAAAGATTAGCAGTGACGTTCTGGAATTTTGACCGTCTGGAATGCGAATCATCCCATTATCGGTTTTCCGCACGGGTGATGTGGAAATTCTTGCACATGTGTTGCATTGGCAATCAATTTTGTAATTTATTATGCTAATTCTTAATAAATTAGCACAGATGCTTTAAATAACCCAAAAACCCGTTTTCCGCTTGTGGAGCGGGGTCATTTTTTTGGGCACCCTAATACACATAAATCGGAAAAGTTGTTATCTTTTTCTTTTTCGAAATTGTTGCGTTTACGAACCAATTCCTGAAATAAGGCCGTTGCAAAAAAAATTCAATGTTATTCACCTGTCCTCTTCAAAATCGGTTCAAAAGTTATAGGACTAAAAATAAAAAAAATCAAAAAAATTATGAATAAATCATGGAAATAGAAATTTGTGTGTGTGTGTGTGCAACCAACCAAGCGGGACCACGCGGCCACTTCTTACAAATTGAGTTGTTTCCATGTATTTTAGATCTACATTCTATACATGCAAATAACTCGCATAGGCATTTGGAAGGTGTTAGTTCTGCCGAGTGACCCATTTCTACGCTGGCTAGCCGAGCGCGAGGTACTTCAGCTTTATCGACAAGCCCCGCCCTGAAGAACGTTTGCACCAATCGGGTTCAAACGTTATTTAGAACTTCCGAACCCTTGTCAAATGGACAAGAACCCCGTATATAGTTTGATAGTAACAGTATTCCTAATTCCAGGCATCGCTCACCAAGCCGTGATGGCGTAGTGGTTAGCATTTTTGCTTACCAATCAAAAGGACGAGGGATCGAACCCCGACTCGGGCGACTTTGATTTTTCTCTCATGTTTCAGAGTTTCAAGATTAATATTTCCTATACTTTCTCGTTGGGAGCAGATGGGAATCGAACCCAGAACCATTCGCTTAGAAAGCGAACACCGTAACCAGTCAGCCACGGCCGCTCCATAAATCATGGAAATAGAAATTTGACTCATAAAATCGGGGAGCAAAAAAAAATGTTCCAAAAAACTTAAAAATTTCAATGGAAATTCAAGTGCAATCAGCTAAAATCAATTTAAAATACTTGGGTTTATTTAAAAACCTTTTGAATTAAAAAAAAATTCCAATGATTGATAAATAACTGAACTAGTGTAAAATGCATTTTAAAATGTTGAGACTTGTTGGCTTGTTATATCCATTTTTATACTTTTTCCAATCATTTTAATCAATTGTCTTATAAATCTGAGAAAAGTATTAACATTCTAACGTTTTAAGAATGTTATTATTGTTTTTTACTGCACAGTGTACTAGACGTAATTAAGGTACAATTTCAGGATGAGGGCTAACGTTTTGCATCTTTCATAAGTTCAAAAACTAGTACCAATTTGGCATGGTGAGGATTCTGCGCACAGAGGCCCTTACGTTGCACTATGCCGAAGGTCCCACAGCTGGCTGCTGTTGTTTGGGACTGTGTCAGTTTGCTGCTGTCCCAGGTAATGTTCCGTCTGACTGAATAGTAGCACGTGAAAAATGTTTTTATTTATGTGATGTTTTAGGGAATTGCATAATGTTATAAAAAAAAACAAAAATTGGAGTAAAACACAAAATCAATATTTTAGGAAAGCAATATTAATAAACATTAAATTTTCAGTAAACTTGACAAACTATTGCTCACCGTGCAGCGATGCGACTGGAGGTCATAAATCAAGCGTGTGTACTTCCCTGACCGGGACCAGTCGTTGTCTCTGTCTGGCGATTCCCGACCACCTCCTCTCGCGCCAAGTTTGGAGGAAATGTGCGCGGAAATGTTCGCTGCCGGGGAGAGCTTAAATTTCCCTTGTGGGTGCTTTGCTGCATTTGCATACAGCCACACGTGTCGTCGTCTGGAGGGAAAATCGCCATCACCAGTTGAGGAGGCCATAAATGAAACTAGCAAATAATCGATCTTTACCATGTTTTTCGTTGTGCGGAACGTCGACGTAATCCCGCCGGTTAACTGGCAAGAAGAAGCATAATACCCTGCGGGTACTTCCGGAGAAAGAGAGTTTCTGATAAACGGGGTAGCATTTGCAAACAATTCACAATTTGACCGGAACGGAGTGAGGGGTCGTAAATCTTGGCCTAACCTTAGTCCGGATCTGAACCTGTACCATCTCTCTGATGTATCTATTTCAATCGTACCATATTTTCTTCAGCTGATACGATGCCGAACTGTACTGTCAGTTCTGCTCCACTTGGCGATTTTTCTTTTCGTTGGATTCACGCAATGAAGTTAAAAAAAGAGATTCAGGAAGCAGTTTACCGAATTGGCAATTGTTTTTGGTTGAAGTTCCGCTCCCTAGTTCCGGGAGAGGTAATTGGATTGTGTTGGTTGATGAAATTGAATTTAGTAATTCAATTCGCAGAGGCGTTGTCAACTCTATTTAGACCAAAATCGACATGCGACAAGATAGCAAGATCATATACCTCAAAAACTGAACGAAGCGACACCTTCGGCAAATCTTAAAACTAACAAAAGATATCAATCTTACTAGTCAATTAACACTTCACTAGGCCAAATCCTCCAACGATTATATATTTACATAACCCAACTAATGCATGTACCACAGCAGTGTACCATGCAAAGTTCGTTCGTAACGTTCGTTTGACCTCCTCTTCAAACGGATCATCACACAACGCACAACTGTCACTTTCCTGTCCGGGACAAGTTCGATGTGTCATCACCTAACTTTTTACGGCCCAACAACAACAACAACGACAACAACATTGGACTCCATAAGCCGGAGTAACTAGACAAGGTAATAAAACAAAGCAGAGGCTGCTGCTGGTACACACTGACTGACTTCTATGGCACGTTCGTTTGATGCGTTGTTGATGCGTCGTTTTTTTGTGCCGAGTTGCTTTTACTGTCTAATTCAGTGTTGAAAATCCGACGACTTTGATTAATTTTGCGATTAATCGCTGCCTATTTCATCCCACGAATAAGACTGCTGAGAATAGTATTTATTCTCAAATTGCCACGACTAGATGTCATTCGTCAAGATTGCAGTCGATGATTGTAACAACCCATAACTGCTGGCGGTAAATGGGGAAAATTGTAATCAGATCGCAGCAAGTTGACGACTAAACCCAATCATTCAAATTTTTATTCATCGCTGCCACACCCAGCGATCAAGTGGCAGTCGGGAAAAACGAGATCAAAGCATACTCAGAATGTTTTTCTTCAGGCAATCATATTCGCTAGAAGAGATTTTCTTTCAACCTTGGTCTAATTGTCCGTGATTAGAGGTCTCCGGAGTCATCTCGGCTACAATGTGTAGTGGCACCTTAAGCAGACGCCGCCACCTAACCGTTTGACATGGTGGCCTACATTTCGCTTGCTTGCTTGCGATGATAAACACACATTTTTGTTTACTGTTTGTAACTGCGCGGAAGCATGCGTTGAAGCGTTTGTTTTGCCTAAGCCTAAGGTAAAAGTTGAGACTTTCGCAAGATTAATTAAAATTTTACTGCACAGGTTTATGTGGGACAAACTCGCGCAAATTCTTCCGATTGAATCGTGTGAGTTGTTTGACAGTTTTCTCTTGTTTGTAACACCTTTCTCTGGAGTTCCCCAGTTGGTGTCTTGAAATTGAGGTTGGGTTACATTCTCACGTTATTCTCGAAAGCGATACAAGAAATTCCACCAGCTCATGCAAAGTCACTTTACAGTTCAAATTAAGTGTTAGCTTAACCTTAATTTGAACTGTATAGCCAATAGCCATAATCTTTTGTTCTATCGAAGTTGACAAATTTATCAGAATCGTGTACGCAGTTAATACAATAATAGCCGCGTCACCGTCATGGTCATGTTCTCCCCTCAAACCTGTAACGTTCTGTACACTAACGAACAAGCCCTCGTTTGTTGGCGCGATAAAAATTATGCTGCGTTTTATTGTTCCTCCTTCCGGTGCACGGTTGATGAGTTCTATTCAGGGTTTTCAACGGCGACAACTTTTAACGGCCGGTGAGTGAAAGAGAGACAACCTCGACAACCCTACATCCACAGCACGTACTTTCGTATAATTGCGTAACATGTAAAATGCGGTTTAAATGTGCTCACGATTTATCGCAGTCGTGAATGAAACTTTTTTTTTGTCAGAAGAAAGAAGCCATAGAGAAGCCGGGCCGTTTTGATTCAGAATTGTGCGAGCGAGGAATATTTCGGCCTTGAAAGTTCCTCTTTTGGGTGATTTTTTTTCGTTTTATGTTTCATAGGGGAAATTCTCGTATGTTTGGCAGGTTAAGCACTCGCTCCTAACTCCATCCAATTTGCTGATTTTCACTATTTAAACAACTGATTTTGCAAAACTTTTGATAGAAACTTGCTTGCTCACTTCTTATTGAGCTATTTATCACTCGATTTCAGTTGAAAACGCTTTTAATTACACGGAAAAAAATCAATTCTCGAAATCGTGAATTAAATTCACGAATGCGAGAACCACGAAGGAATATATGCACGTTTATAGTGCAAATGCACCATACTCATGAATAAATTCCTTCGTGGTTCTCACATTCGTGAACTTAATTCACGATTACGAGAATTGATTTTTTTCTGTGTAGCTTTAATTGAATGTCAAAGTTCTGACCTGCCAACATTAGAGGCACGCTGGAATTAGATGCTGTTCCCCTACTTTTTTTTTTTTTGGCAAATTCAGTACCCATCTGTTAAGAACTGGAGAATTGCCAACTTTGGGATTAAAAAGGAGGCAGTTGAACCCTCTGAATCGCTCAAGAAGTAACTTGTTGGTAAAATTACAGGATGTTTAAATTCATCATTAGAGTTGTTCTCAAAAATTTAGCAATTTTTTTTCGCCTCTACCAATTTTATTTTTTTGATTTGGGTGAAAGTACAGTCGTGCCTCGGTTTAGCACCGCATATGGGGGATGCAAAACCGAGGCGTGCATAACTGAAGCACAGAGCTTATGGGATTTTGGCTATAATCGTATGAAAAATCATGCAAACATCAAAAAATTATAGTGTTTTGGAATCGGGATGATGTCAGCTATCCATTAAAAATATAATTTCATGAAAATTTTCACAAAAATACGTATTTTTCCTGTATTTTGAAAATGCATTTTTTTATCTAAAGAAACCAAAAATATATTGTTATTGCAATATGGGTATCGAATGATCAGTTTTTTTTCATACATTTCGAATGTTAAATCATTTTTTTTTTGAAAATGCTTAAAATTTTCACAAAACTACGTATTTTTGAAAAAAAAAAACTCAAAATTTCAGTTTTTACAATATGGGTATCAAACAATCGGGATTTTTTCGTACATTTCGAATGTAATAACAACATATTTTGAAAACACTCAAAATTTTCACAAAACTACGTGTTTTCAAAAAAAAAATACTCAAAATTTCAGTGTTTACAATATGGGTATCAAACGATCCGGATTTTTCCATACATTTTGAATGTAATAAAAACATTTTTCGAAAATACTACAAAAAATCACAAAACTACGTATTTCCGAAAAATACTCAAAATTTCCGTTTTTACAATATGGGTATCAATTGATAGGGGGTTTTTCCTACACTTGGAATGTATTAACAAAATTTTAGAAAATACTCAAAATTTTCACAAAACTACGCATTTTCGAAAAAAAACTCAAAATTATAGTTTCTACAATATAGGTATCAAATGATCGGGATTTTTTCACACATTCCAAAAGTTAAACGGCAAATATGTGATAATATTAAAAATTTCACAAAACTACGTATTTTCGAAAAAAATACTCAATTTTTTTTGAGTATTTTCGAAAAATGTTATTTTATTCGAAATGTATGAAAAATCCCGATAATTTGATACCCATATCCTAAAAACGGAAATTTTGAGTATTTTTTAAAAAAATCGTAGTTTTGTGAAAATGTTGAGTATTAAAAAAAAATGTGGTTATTACATTCGAAATGTATGAAAAAATCCCGAACGTTTGATACCCATATTGTAAAAACGAAAATTTTGGGTTTTTTTCCGAAAATACGTAGTTTTGTGAAAATTTTGAGTATTTTCAAAAAATGTGGTTATTACAATTCGAAATGTATGAAAAAATCCCGATCGTTTGTTACCCATATTGTAAAAACTGAAATTTTGAATTTTTTTTTTCGAAAATACGTAGTTTTGTGAAAATTTTGAGTGTTTTCAAAAAAAATATTTTACATTTCAAATGTATGTAAAAATTCCAAGCAATTGATACCCATATTGCAACAACAATAATTTTGAGTATTGAGAAACATTGCATTTTCAAAATACAGGAAAAATACGTATTTTTGTGAAAATTTTCATGAAATTTTAATTTTAATGGATAGCTGACATAAATAATATTTCTTATTAAATAATTTCAAAAAAATTATAATTTGGTCTAAACTATAAAATTTTCATAGTTTAGACCAAATAATAGACTTTTGGATTTTTTTTTAAAGATCACAAATTTTCACAAATCATTATAACGATATTATAACATGGTTTTTGAAAATGTTACGCATTGTATTTCGTCGAATTCTCAAACACTACTTTTAGTCACAAAGGTAAATAAAACTTTTAGTCTCAAAAGGTTAAGAAAAAGTTTTCTTCTTAAAAAGCCTAATTATAACCTACAACCACAGACAAACAGACATAGATTTTTTGTTCAAGTTCATTAATCAGCAACTTAACGGTAATTTTGAATGCTTAGAAGCTCATCACCGCAATTTTCAATTCAACACCACTCACTTAGGGGCGTTCTTTTGTTACGTAACACAAAAGAATGGATTCTAGACCCCCACCCCCCTCGTAACAAAACGTAACGTAACGTAATAAAAGAACGCTCCCTTGCACGCGTTTGACAGTTACAGGAAACTGTATGCACTAACACATTGAAACGCTACGAACGAAGCACACGTTTACAACTAGATGGCTATGGTGTGAGGTGATTGATGGACTTTTGATTAAAATGCTCAATGATTACGTCTGTTTGTCTGTGCTACAGCTTTGCCGAACACATCAAATCGATCAGAAAAGCACTTCTCATGATACAGAATTTCTTACGTTGGAAGAAATCTATTTTGTATGATGACCAGCCACCAGCATTGTTTGGAGACCTGTATGGAAAAAATCTAATGATGAAAAATGACTGCTTTTGTCAGAGGGACAATCTTTCATCGAAATATAAAAAATACAAAGAAAAGTCGATTTGCGAAATGGTATAGAAACAGTCATCAAAACTCTTATTTTGAAAGGCAAAATTGTATGCAAAATTCAATTTCCACCAAAAAACCTGCTGCTTTCAGAATAAAAAGCTATTGTTTCATGCGACCTTATTAACAGTGTAAATCTGACAACCCTGTATCAAATAATGGTTACTTGAATGATATTTATGTACTTGTTGATGCCGAAACCTAACTTTAAAAATAGCAAGAACAAAGCAAAAAATATATTTTTTTCCATGTGTCAAAAATCAACAAATATGAAAATTGCTAAGATTACCAGTGGTCATAATTCACGCTTCGTAAATCAAACAAAACCGAATACCTTGGTCAGTTGAACACCTAAGGTGCGAACACCTTCAAAAACATATTGTTTTTCGCGCTGCATTAATAAGATATAATCAGCTAGACAAGATCATGTCCAGCTCGTTTCAGAGTGTAACCTTCTACCTATCAAAACACGCTCAATTAAGATTAGATTAACGTCTCATCAGTGCCAAAGGTTTGCTTCAAATTTCTAAACAACCAACCACGCACCACGATGGAGTTGAGCAATCTTCCCAAGGTACTTCTCCGTCGAACCGCGCCGTCACCACCGGAAGTCATCAGGCCCGGGTCAACCCCAACAGCAGCGTCGACTTGTGGAAAATCAAAAGTGTGCGGTTGCGAAAGAACCTCCGATCGCCGCAGACCTCCAGCGAAGAAATTGGAGGGGGCTGAAAATTGCCCATCGAACAATTCATTAGCTCAGCGCGATAATTTCGAGGTTTCCGTCGTCGATACAAACCAATTGAATTGTTGCGAGAGGGTCTTGAGACCCTCGACAGAGTTCGATTGAGCGTGTGTTGCCGCACGAACGCCCTTTCGTCGAATTGGCCAACCAGAGCGGAATTCCTCCAATTTGTACTCCCCCAAAAAGATGGAGGTTCCCGCGTTGACACCGTTACCATCGATCCATTATGCACCCTGGGCGAGACGGCCTGCCACAACAAACGCCCGGTTGAGCTTTGACGTTTGATGATTTTTGGGACGTCAGCTTGGGGTTTCCCGTTGAGTAACGTCTCGATCACTGATCTCTCCAATTGGTTTCGAGCTTCCCCATGGTCTTGTAAGAAATGTCTTCGGGGTGTGCGGAAATCTTTGTTAAAACATTGGGAACATCCGTGAATCACGTAACGACAATCATATCTCAAAAACTAGCGAACTCGGCTACTACCACAGCGAGTTCTTAAGAAATTCTTATAAGACCACGGAGTTCATGAACAACCCCGTGCACCTTGTCGGATGTAAAACGCGGGAGTTGGTTGCGGCAACCCGGCGTGCGGACTACGCAACGGTAGCGACTCCGCATAGGTAGGTATTAGCAGCGATGGCGCTGACGATGATCGACAGCCCGTCACGTCACGTTTGGCCGGCTTGATCGACAGGGGGGCGACCGACAAAAGGGCGTCCCCACGGCTGGATGACCAACCCCACCCCGTCAATACGCGGATAGAAGTCCATGCTTGACATTGAATTTTAGCTCAGAAATTCAATACAACAATTACACAAAACCACTTAGAGTGACTCGCAGCTCGTGTCAGTCAGCACGGTGTAAGGCCGGTGTCTGTAACGCCGAGAGTAGCTACTGTTTTTGTGAACACGTGTGCGACTTTGACGAAAAAGGGCGAAGCGATGGATTGTTGTATGTTGCGCTGTTGTGGAAAATTAGAACAGTCCCAGCCGGTTAATTATGGTGCCCTCTTTCGCAAGGTACTCCAACCATACTAGAGCTAGCAGAGATGCATCTGGATGGAAGTGAAACTGCGACATACTTAGGATAGCGAGACTGGGAGTTGAAAGATGCAAAACCTTTGGCACACTCTATAGTGACGAGCAGCAACTGGAGCAGCTGCAGGTCGTGTGAGTTTTGGGGTTAGACGTTGATCTTGTGGGAGATGATCGCGCAGGTGCAAACATTTGTCTTTAAAGTGACAGGAAAAATAAATTTTTACCTATTTAGCAAAAACTTGATTCATCTCAACATGACTATGTTATATTTTTGAGGTTGAGGTTTCATAAAAACAAACCGATTTTCTGAGACAGTTCTGAGTTCAAAGAATCCATTTCTGAGCAATTCTCTGAGATTTCGGTCATTCGATATTTTTTTGTATTTTTTAATCCGGTTTAAATTTTTTTGGTGCCTTCGGTATGCCCAAAGAAGCAATTTTGCATCATTAGTTTGTCCATATAATTTTCCATACAAATTTGGCAGCTGTCCATACAAAAATGATATATGAAAATTCAAAAATCTGTATCTTTAAAAAGTAATTTTTTGATCGATTTGGTGTCTTCGGCAAAGTTGAATTGGGTCCTAAAATGAAGCTTAGATTGCTGATATTTTTGTTTACAGCGACAAAGCTTATTTTTCTGAGTACAATGACCCTTTGTACGACCACAAAGAGTTTAAAATGGATTTTTAAATCAATTTTGAAAAATTAACCTCGCGGTCCTTCTTGACAGAAAAGCTCCTACTTGACAGCTCGTTCCAAGGGGACCATAGTTGATCCATCGAAAAAATGTTGTCTTGTCAATTTTTTTTTTGAGTTAAAATGAAAAAAAAAAAAAAGATCAGAAATGGTTTTTAATTGTGTTTTTTACCGTTGTACATAAAAATTGACACAGGGCTTTAGTACCCAATTTGTTGAAAAAAAATGATTCACGGTAAATTTGTTTTGTGATTTTTAATTTCACTTTTTTTTTTACTAAAACTTGATTTAAAAAATGACACTATTTTTATTTTTTTATTTTCTGATGTTTTAGGGGACATCAAATGCCAACTTTTCAGAAATTCAGACTGTGCAAAAAATCTTTGACCGAGTTATGAATTTTTGAATCAATACTGAGTAAAAAAAAAATGAAATAGGGGAAATATACCCATTTTAAGCCTAATAAGCGGTCGTGTTTGAATGATGGAGTGTTCCTTGAAATTTACTAAAATCAAGTACACCAACGAGTATAGCAACTTTTTGTGAACATTTCTGTTTATTTTCACTTTTATTAAAAGTTATGCTTTTCCTTTTATAAGCATTTAAAAAAATATTTCCTTAATGCATACTAATCAGTCCAGTCCATTTTCCTATTTTCAGCTTAGTCCTTTTTTTTTCTTCCAGCGCTCTTTTGGGTCTGCTTAGTGCTGCCAAAATTGATGAAATTTTAAGCGATCACTCACGAAAAGTAGAATCTATAGAAAATATTTCCTGGCATCACTGGCTCACTCCAACAGGCGCTGCTGGTGGTGTTGGTGACCACCCTTTGTTCTTTATTTACCTTCGCTTCTCGCTCGGTTTTCTTCAGCCTTCAATTGGAATGGGTCGTCAAAATTCAAACGTCAAAAGACTTGGCGCGTTTGTTTTGCCTTCCTCACTGAGGTAAGGCTATAATCCTGCTCTAAAAATGAACATTGTATAAAAACGTCGCAGACCCACCTTCATGTATACATATCGACTCAGAATCGAAAACTGAACAAATGTCTGTGTGTATGTGTGTGTGTATGTGTGTGTGTGTGTGTGTGTGTGTGTGTGTGTGTTTGTGTGTGTGTATGTATGTATGTGACCAACAAACTAGCTCATGTTTCTCGGCACTGGCTGAACCGATTTGATCCGAACCTGTTGCATTCGACTTGGTTTAGGGTCCCATAGATCGAGTTTTATACAGATTGAAGTTTCTATAAGTAGTTCAAATGTTATGTATAAAAATATGTTTTCGCATATATCCGGATCTCACTTAAATGTATGTAAACTGTGTCCGGGTCCATCATCCGACCCATCGTTGGTTTCCAACGAGTTCAAAACATTGAAGATCTGGCAACCCTGTCTTGAGATATGGCCCCTTAAGTGATATTGGTGTACTTTTTGGAAGCCGGATCTCACTTAAATGTATGTAAACTATGTCCGGATCCACCATCCCACCCATCGTTGGTTAGGTTATTGAAAGACCTTTCTAAAGAGTCCAAAACATTGAAGATCTGGCAACCCTGTCTCGAGATATGGCCCCTTAAGTGATATTGATGTACTTTTTGGAAGCCGGATCTCACATAAATGTATGTAAACTATGTCCGGATCCACAATCCGACACATCGTTGGTTAGGTTATTGAAAGACCTTTCCAACGAGTCCAAAACATTGAAGATCTGGCAACCCTGTCTCGAGATATGGCCCCTTAAGTGATATTGATGTACTTTTTGGAAGCCGGATCTCACTTAAATGTATGTTAACTATGTCCGGATCCACCATCCTACCCATCGTTAGTTAGGTTATTGAAAGACCGTTTCAACGAGCACTAGCGTGCACAGGGTGGGGCAACATGGGGCAACTGCCCAACCCTCCCTAAGAAATTTGTTCTAAATTTGGTCAGGTAATTTTCGTAATTTCCAAAATGTCCATATTATTGCCCCACCTTCCTCAACGTGTGTCAACGAGTCCAAAACTTTGAAGATCTGGCAACCCTGTCTCGAGATATGGCCCCTTAAGTGATATTGATGTACTTTTTAATTCCGGATCTAAAAATAGATGAATTTTTGTGTACAGCCATTGTTGGTAATGAGTGAGGAAGGCTCCAACCACATATGTGGATTAAGTTAGTTTTTTTGATGGCGCTTGCTGATTATTTACATGTTTCGGGATTATTTTTCAAGCGAGTGTCTAACTAATGTGCAAAAGAACATATTGCCGGTAGTTGGAAGCAATTTTATATGTTAAGTGCTTTGAAAACGTTAGCGCAAGTGAAAAGATTAATCGACTTTCATGAAGGGGTTACATACATGTAAATCGACAAAAAAGTCAGAGGTTGGTGTGAGCACACATTTAATTTATTTTAAAATCTGTTTTCAGGGCATTAAAATATACATTTTCATCTATTATCAAAACAAATTTGAAGACATTTGGTTGTATCATTGCCGAGATATAACTGTTTAAAGTTAGGCCGTTGCAAAATCGGTCCGAAAAATCAGGAGTCAAAAAATATTTTTTCAAAAAACGTCAATATTTTAAAGGAAATAGAAGTCTAGCCAACTGAAAACCATTTGAAATGCATTTTCCTGCGTTTAAAACCATATTTAGCATGTCTGTGATCGATCAAAATTATTTTTAATTTTTGTAAAATTCCAATTGAGCACCGCGAAAAGTTTTTTTTTCCGACAAAAAAAAAATCTCTTAAATACTTGGATTTTTTGAAAACTAATGATTGCAAAACAACTGGGCAGGTGTAAAATGCATTTTAAAACACTTTTTTCATTCAAATGATGAGACCATGGCTTGTTATTTGAATTTTATATATTTTTATTATTTTCATCTTTTTAGTGGATTCAATAAATTTTCTGTAATATGATTTTTTTGATTTTCTACATGTATGTAACCCCTCAAGCAGTTAACCACTCATCTCGCGTGTGGATGTGTGTGCCACCAAAATGATGAAAAATGGTTCCACAAAAAAGAAATTATGATCAAAAGTGCATTAAAATTGATCTTTTTGGCCAGTAAATGGCATAAATTTGCGTACTTACTTGAGGCGGTGCTGTTGCTGGTAAATTTATAGCCTAAATAGTATTTTTGGAGCTTTAATCGAGCATCAAACTCTTCATATGACGAAGATAGGTGTTGGATTAGAAAGGATATATTTCCCCGCAACAAAATTTTAACTTCATTTTTCGATGTAAAATCGAATTTGCAATCAATAAGTACTTTTACTTTGTACTAAAGTTTATTGGTTTTTCAAATAGTTCACATGATTTTGCACCAAACTGCATCATTAACTCATTATTGAAGAAATTACATATGGGTCATTCCATCTGAAGCGGAACAGCATTTGAAAATTACCCTCTCCGATCCTTATCAAATTTGGCAGGGCTGTTGATACTATCAAAACATGCAAGAATCCCGAATTTCATCCAAATCGGACCACCCCCTCTATTTTTGTACCTCCCCAAAAAATCGACTTTTTGGCGATTTTTGACCAAACCTCCTAGTTTATAACGGCGATAGCTCAGGAACCACAAATCTTAGAAGGTCGGTCTTAGACTCAATTTTGAAGGAAATTGGACGTAGAATCCATTTCCGTTATCAAAATGTTGATTAATTTATTTTTTCTGCCTGTATTGCGCAATTGAAAACTTTAGACGGCCGTATCTCAAAACACCCCAACTTATTTTTTTTTATTTGACCTCACCATTGTGTTCCCCGGCCAATTTTACATAAGAATCACTTATCGACAGAAATGAATATGTTTCGTTCAAGAGATATCGAATTTTAAAGTTTTGTGTTTTCGAGATTACCTACATCAGCTTCATTCGCCGCATCTTCTAGAATCACACAGGCGGGCTGATCAATAACTGCTACCTGGTCATTTATTGAAATAATATTTTATCATAAATAATCTTTATCAAATTGGGCAAAAATTGACTTATAACACTGTAGGAAACTGGAGTTGATTCACGAATGTTTATCTGCTCAAGAAAAGATGAATGAAGTGAATTTCTGTGTTAACCCACAGGACAGATCAATAACGACACACAGTAAAGGGCAGAATTGGATTCCGACGGAGCGACAGGAAAATGCAATTAATCTTGTTAGTAACACTGAACAATAAGTGTACGATAGATTATTGAGTAAAAAATATGAATTAAAATGAATAAAATTTGTTGATACGTTGTACTCTAGTGAAGGACGATCACAAGGAGTAGGAAAAGGATTTCTGGAAAGTATAAAACTGAAAAATGAAAGAAAATCACAATGTTTGATCTGCTGCAAGGCGGCTAATTCCCCAAATTTAGTTGCAATGATTTCGACACCGTCCGAACAACAGTGTTTTTTTTCTTCTATCATTCTTGGATTCTTGGAACACAATACGGCTGCTGTCCTCGCGTATAAGGATTTTGTGTAATTAAATGTAACTTGACCAAAATCATCTTTTAATCAAATGGAGCTGGCTCACAATATAAAAATTGATTTAATATGATCAATTTTTTAAACCATAAATCAGATTTGCAAATTAGGGTAAAGTGGCAATAATAAACTATAATAATAATAATAATAAAGCAGGTTTTGGGGTTTTTGCTGAATGGCACTATTTTGCTACCGCCCATGATAAAGGTAGGGGAACAGCATCTAATTCTAGCGTTCCTCTAATGTGGGCATATCAGCGCTTTGGCATTCAATTACAGCTGATTACAAGCGTTTTCAACTGAAATCGAGTGATAAATAGCTCAATAAGAAGTGAACAAGCAAGTTTCTATCAAAAGTTTTGCAAAATTTGTTGTTTAAATAGTGAAAATGAGCAAATTGGACGAAACTAGGAGCGAGGACTTAACCTGCCAAACATACGAGAATTTTCCCTATTAGCCATTTGAATAAATATTTGCGTAAAATTATAAAAATAAAAATTATAAAAAAGCCATTTGAATAAATATTTGCGTAAAATTATAAAAAAAAACATAAATTAAATTAATCATCTCCCAGAACACCAGGTATCAGTTATTGATCAGCCCGCCTGTGTGCCTCGAGCAGATGCGGCGAATGAAGCTGATGTAGGTAATCTCGAAAACACAAAACTTTAAAATTCGATATCTCTGGAACGAAACATATTCATTTCTGTCGATAGGTGATTCTTATGTAAAATTGGCCGGGGAACACAATGGTGAGGTCAAATAAAAAAAATAAGTTGGGGTGTTTTGAGATACGGCCGTCTAAAGTTTTCAATTGCGCAATACAGGTAGAAAAAATAAATAAATCAACATTTTGATAACGGAAATGGATTCTACGTCCAATTTCCTTCAAAATTGAGTCTAAGACTGACCTTCTAAGATTTGTGGTTCCTGAGCTATCGCCGATTGAAACTAGGAGGTTTGGTCAAAAATCGCCAAAAAGTCGATTTTTTGGGGAGGTACAAAAATGGAGGGGGTGGTCCGATTTGGATGAAATTCGGGATTCTTGCATGTTTTGACAGTATCAACAGCCCTGCCAAATTTGAGCAGGATCGGAGAGGGTAATTTTCAAATTTGCACTTTTTCGTGCACAGTTGAGATGGAATGACCCATATGGGATAGACTTGATTTGAGCGGCAGTTTTGTGAAATTTTGATAAAGTGCACCGTTTTCAAATTATAGCCATTTTTAGGTAACTTTTTTGAAAATAATCGCAGTCATTCATTTTTTTAAAATAAGTGCCCATGTGTCTAATTTTCAATGTTAAAATATTTTTCGGAAACAATATTTTCAATACTAACATTTCAAAAGCGCAAAACATTCAGTATTACGCCCATTTGAAAAGTCTTGTTAAAAAAAATGATAATATTGTTTTCGAAAAGATCAGAAAATTTCACGAATGTTTCATATTTTAACATTGAATATCGTACCATTAGTTGCTGAGATATCGACATTAGAAAGTGTTTTTTACCGTGTATAGTTCTTATCCATAACTACAATTTTGCTGAAGACACCAAATCGATAAAAATAATTCCTTTAAAAGATACAGATTTTTGAAACTTGAAATAAAAATTTGTACCAGCATAATGATGCAAAATGACTTCTTTGAGCATACCGAAGGCACCAAAAAAGTTTCAGCCAGATTAATCTAAAAATTAAAATAAAAAAAAATACCGATTTCGTAGAGAATTGTTCAAGCTGGTTATCAGATAGAAAGTTGTGCAAAACTCTCTTTCAAATATTTGAAACAAAACAAATCAGAAACAATTCCTAATTAAAAGCAAACTTCCCAACATAAACAAAATTAAGAACTGGAGCTCTCCCACAGTTTCACTCTCGCGCGCGTCACCTTAATTTCCTCCCATCACCTGATGGATCACGTTCTTTTCATATGAAACATAGGTTTCCCCCCCTTACCACCAAACATAAAGCACTTATGCTGAGCTTTCATCACATTGCACTATCTATTTGTGCCACCACCGTCAGCTGCTGCTGCTTCACACAAGATTTACGGCAGCACTGCTCCAATTTCGCGCACTATCATCTGTCTTGTGCAGTTTTTTTCTCCCTGAAACAAAACAGATTGGTGGCTTAATGTTGCACTATTTGGGCTGCCGGCAGCGGAGTGTTTTGTAATTGATACCTTCATTTTGTGAACACCGCCGCCGCTTGAGAGCTTCATTCAAGCTTCAAATTTTTCATCATAAATTCTCCCTTCACAATCGAAAAATAGCAACAACAACAAGCTGGCGCTGGTACAGTGTGCAATTAAGCTCTGCTAATACCTTCCACATAGCAGTGTTACCGTTGGAGCGTTAGGCCCTTCTTGGAGTTGAAAGGTCTACCTCGAGCTTAAGGGGGGTCTCTCCATTGTTTCCAACCAAACAACCCGAAATGATACCATATTTCTTGGTAGTTTCTCCACATCTATGCTCGACTAGAAGAGCTTAGGAAGCTACATGCCACCTTTGGGAAGCAATAGGGAAGATCTCATTAGCCATTTACGGGCTCCTCATCAATCGATGATGGTTACGGTTGGGCTGGGAACTGAACCAGTATATCATTGCCGGTGCTGGAAACAATGGAAGTTGTGTTACCCAGATAGAGCGTCTCTTGATGGTGGCACCACATATTTTGCTGAACAGCAGCATTTAAAAGAGTTTCATGTAGGAAGATGTTAAGTTGCGTTTGATTTGGAAATGTAAAAAGTGTTAAAAGAAATCTTGCATAACACAACATGACATTTTTGCAGTTGATGTCAGTAAAAAAGATTCAGTTTTTGTCAAGGTATGGTAGATTTAGGCTCCTTGAACATGCTCCATTCGACAGAATAGAACTTTAGTGTATTTCCCGCCAATAAATATTTTTTTAAAAAACTAACTTAATCCACCTATGTGGTTGGAGCCTTCCTCACTCATTACCAACAATGGCTGATTTTATGGGGTTGTACACAAATTTCATCTATTTTTTAGATCCGGAATAAAAAAGTACATAAATATCACTTAAGTGACCATATCTTGAGACAGGGTTGCCATATTTTCAATGTTTTGGGCTCGTTGGAAAGGTCTTTTGATAACCTATCTAACGATGGGTCGGATGGTGGATCCGGACATAGTTTACATACATTTAAGTGAGATCCGGCTTCAAAAAAGTACATAAATATCACTTAAGTGACCATATCTCGAGACAGGGTTGCCAGATTTTTAATGTTTTGAACTCGTTGGAAAGGTCTTTTGATAACCTATCCAACGATGGGTCGGATGGTGGATCCGGACATAGTTTACATACATTTAAGTGAGATCCGGCTACAAAAAAGTACATAAATATCACTTAAGTGACCATATCTCGAGACAGGGTTGCCATATTTTCAATGTTTTGGGCTCGTTGGAAAGGTCTTTTGATAACCTATCTAACGATGGGTCGGATGGTGGATCCGGACATAGTTTACATACATTTAAGTGAGATCCGGCTTCAAAAAAGTACATAAATATCACTTAAGTGACCATATCTCGAGACAGGGTTGCCAGATTTTTAATGTTTTGAACTCGTTGGAAAGGTCTTTTGATAACCTATCCAACGATGGGTCGGATGGTGGATCCGGACATAGTTTACATACATTTAAGTGAGATCCGGCTACAAAAAAGTACATAAATATCACTTAAGTGACCATATCTCGAGACAGGGTTGCCAGGTCTTCAATGTTTTGGACTCATTGGAAAGGTCTTTTGATAACCTATCTAACGATGGGTCGGATGGTGGATCCGGACATAGTTTACATACATTTAAGTGAGATCCGGCTTCAAAAAAGTACATAAATATCACTTAAGTGACCATATCTCGAGACAGGGTTGCCAGATTTTTAATGTTTTGAACTCGTTGGAAAGGTCTTTTGATAACCTATCCAACGATGGGTCGGATGGTGGATCCGGACATAGTTTACATACATTTAAGTGAGATCCGGCTACAAAAAAGTACATAAATATCACTTAAGTGACCATATCTCGAGACAGGGTTGCCAGGTCTTCAATGTTTTGGACTCATTGGAAAGGTCTTTTGATAACCTATCTAACGATGGGTCGGATGGTGGATCCGGACATAGTTTACATACATTTAAGTGAGATCCGGCTTCAAAAAAGTACATAAATATCACTTAAGTGACCATATCTCGAGACAGGGTTGCCAGATCTTCAATGTTTTGGACTCGTTGGAAAGGTCTTTTGATAACCTAACCAACGAGAGGTCGGATGGTGGATCTGGACATAGTTTACATACATTTAAGTGAGATCCGGCTACAAAAAAGTACATAAATATCACTTAAGTGCCCATATCTCGAGACAGGGTTGCCAGATCTTCAATGTTTTGGACTCGTTGGAAAGGTCTTTTGATAACCTATCCAACGATGGGTCGGATGGTGGATCTGGACATAGTTTACATACATTTAAGTGAGATCCGGATATATGTGAAAACACATTTTTATACATAACTTTTGAACTACTTATCGAAACTTCAATCTGTATAAAACTCGATCTATGGGACCCTAAACCAAGTCGAATGCAACAAGTTCGGGTCAAATCGGTTCAGCCAGCGCCGAGAAACATGAGCTAGTTTGTTGGTCACATACATACATACACACACATACACACACACATACACACAGACATTTATTCAGTTTTCGATTCTGAGTCGATATGTATACATGAAGGTGGGTCTACGACGTTTTTATACAAAGTTCATTTTTAGAGCAGGATTATAGCCTTACCTCAGTGAGGAAGGCAAATCGGGTACAAATGAGATTCACAAAAAATCTTCTACTGATCTTCGAAAATTCGGGAGCGATTTTCTTTTTCGTGTTTCGTCTCCTCTCTCTTTTGCGGATGAAGAAAGTTCGTAAGCGAAAAAGATTTTTTGCGATTATTCCATCCACCGACGAAAATGAGACATGAAAAACATGATGGAGAAAATGTCTCAATCCCTAACTCTCAAAATAACATCGATAAATAAGTAAGATATTTTTATTAATATTTCTATTTTTCCCTCAGCACTATTAGTTTTGATTGTTTTCATATTGTTTAAAAGTGGATGTAGTTGTATTAGTGATTCAAAAATTAAAACACTAATTTCACAACCCAATAGTTCTACCATGCGGTCACAAGTATAGAATAATAACCACGACGGGGTTCAATAACCCCTCACAAATCACATATCGCCGCGCACTTTATTGCGGCAATCCATCTCACCCCCGGGATAACTTTCCCACCCAATCCATCAGTGTCACTGCCGGCCGGTCCGGAACGGAAGAAGTATGATATGATATGATGTGATAACCAACAGGGCCACAAGGATGACCTATGTAGCGGTTGCCTAGAATTACAGTGGCTCAGACTTAAAGGGAGTATCTTCAAATTACTGCCGTATGAAGGGCCAAAAGGGGGTGGTTGGACGCGAACAAGCAAAATCACTCACGGTGTCCTCAGGGGAAGAGAATCTCCTTCCGACAGTAACCTCCAATAACTCCGAAAAAAGTCTGACAAAGCTGAAAAACAGGGCTCGCACCCTGTTGGGGGCCTAAAAGGGCGCGGCAGACAGCTGGAAACTGACAGAAGTCAATAAGTGCAGTAATTAAACAATCCTTAAGAATTGTTCAATTAATACACTATTTTCCCCTTGCGACGTAGTTCTGGTCTTCCACTATCCACGTCCAGTTTCCGCCATTACAGCATACTGTCCACTGCCCTGATGCTCCCTCCCCAATCCCCGGCTTTGGTTCTAACTACTATATTCAAAAGGAAAATCATAGATGAGAAAAGGTCAATGCGGATGGAGAGCAAATCGAGCTCAGTATCCCCTCACAAAGACTGGTAGTAAGTGTGAAAAAAAGAGAAAATGTAAGGAAAGACAAGAAGAAAAATGAAAAGATAGTATGTCAATGCGGATGGATCGATGATCCCCTCACAATGACATAAAAGAAACAGATGGTAGGAAGAAGCAAAATTAGAACTGAAAATCAGGAATAAGGAAAAGTCAAGGCAGATGGAGAGCAAGTTGAGGGCAGAGAAAGTGAATGCGAGTTCAGTTAAGATGAGGTCTGATAAGAATTTAAAATGGACTGATCTCACCGAATTCCTCGATGATGGCTTGCGTTTCTTCTAGAATTAGTCTTCATGACTCGAAATCATTTGCGCAGCAAACTTGCCTCCTCAGCTAAATCCTTGATATTTTAGAGGGCAGCCAGGCAATTACTTCAGTTCAGAACCTACTCTGGCCCTCGGAACGCCACTATGTCTCCGAATCCATCTCCGACCCCGTTTCCGAACGGAGTTTGTCCTCACTTCACGGAACATGCCATTTCATGATGCTGCTGAACACAAAACTACATTTTCTAGAACTAGTGCCAAAACGGTTCCAACTGGCACTGCGTAAAACACACGGAATATTCTTTTTAAAGCTTTTGCTACACTCGACCCAGCTGATTTTTATCCACAAACAAACTTTTCCTCTTTTGAAAACAGTAGTTCAATTGATGGGGGACATTCCTCCTCTTGATCGGAGATTTAACGGTACGCGAGGGACCACGGGACGAACGTAACCGACGATTCCGAGAAATCCGAGAAATCTTCATTAATTTTCACTGAAAATATTTATTTTTTTCATCAAAAATGACGCGAGCGAAAATTTTACGTCCTTTCTATTACGCGACCTACTTCGATCTCCCGGCCGGTCCGGAACGGAAGAAGTGGTTATAATATTGCTCTATCTCTGGAAGATACTTTCCGGGCACAGAACGTTGACCACACTCTTCAATTCCTCAAAGAGACGATAGTCTATAAACTGCACCGAGTCTACCAACCGAGGTCTTTCCAATTCGTTTCCCACAAATTTGTCTGTTGAGGAGTGAGTTGGGGAAAATTGCAGTAATCCATACCTGAACCAGCACTGCTCGAGGATGAAAGGTGCTATACATACTTCCTAGGTTCTGGATAGGTTCTGCAAATAAAAGCTTTTTTTCGGAGCTGGTTTCTGCTAGCAAGCAAGCAAACCAAGCAAGCGATGATGATGATGATGTGGGAAGTAGACTATCTCTGCGGCTAAAGTTAGCTGCTCCAGCTAACGGGGAATTCGAACAACTGCGGGGATAATTGAAATAGCTGCACGCGATTTGCCATTGATGGGACGGAACTTTGGTGGATTTGCGTGGAATGAGAGTCGGGGTGAGGTTAAAATAAGCAACAACTCTTTTGGAATGTTCTCTGTAGAATTTGAATTAAAAATAAATGATGTTTGGTGATGTTCTGTTCCTTATTCATCAGTTTTAATAATTTTTTAGCAAATACCTAAACATGCTTCTTTTGTATTTATGGACGCAATATTGAAACATTGAGGTTTTTAAAATAATCTTTGTTGTAAAACCTCAAGAAGTTTTAAAGATACCTTGTGCATCAGAATCTCGTTGGTGTGCATCGTTAACCATAATTTTTTTTGCTTGCTTGCAGAATTATGTTTCTTTGCTTTTTTTAAGTTCAATTCTTATTGAACGTTGATCGTAGAAGATTAAAGTTCTAAAATAAAATAAAATGATTGTAAGACACTGTTCTGGTGTAATCGACGATAATCTTATCGCTGACAATCGACGATAATCTTATCGCTGATAATGAACGATAGTTCATTTTTAAAATCATTCTAAAATCGAATTAATTCAAGCATATCATGTTAAATTTTTACTGCTTTCGCTAACAATATTTTTTTTGAAAATGTAGTAAGCTTCAAAACATAAATACTCAAAATTGTTCACAAATACCGTATTTTTCGAAATAACTAAAATTGTAATTATTTGCAATATGCGTCACAAACGAAGCAAAATTTTGAATGCTTTTTCACATTATTTGATTTTTTTTTGAAAATACTGAAATTTTCACAAAATACCCTATTTTTTTAAAATACTTTTAAAAAAATGGAATATGGGTTTCATACGAAGCTAAATTTTCGCTTCGCTTCGTTTGATACCCATATTCCATATTTTGAATGTTTGAGTATTTTCGAAAAAAATAGTATTTTGTGAAAATTTTAGGATTTAAAAAAAACTCTAATAAATTAAAAAAGCATAAAAGATTTCGCTTCGTTTGGTAGCTAAGTTATGAACATTTTAGTACTTTCGCAAAATATGGTACTTTGTGCAAATTTAAGTTTTTTTTAAAAAGCTCAAATATAGTAAAAAAGCATACAACATTTCTCTTTATAATACCCATATTGCAAGTTATGCAAATTTGAGTATTTTCGAAAAAAACGGTATTTTGGGAAAATTTAAGTATTGAAAAAAACTTTAATAAAGTGAAAAGGCATGCAAAATTTTTCATCTTTGACACCCATATTGCTTATTTAAAAAAAATTGAGTATATTCGGAAAAATACGGTGTTTTGCGAAAATTTTAGTATTTTCAAAAATCAACTCTTACAAGCGAAAATGAAAACAAAATGTCGCTTCGTTTGATACCCGTATTGCAAATTAGGAAAATTTTAGTACTTTCGAAAAAAATACGGTATTTTGTGAACAATTTTGAGTATTTATACTTTGAAACTTGAAACATTTTCAAAATATATATTCTTAGCAGCGCCGTACCTAGGGGTTGGCGCAGTTGGCGATCGCCAAGGGCGCCAGCCCTTGGGGGGCGCCGAAATCGATGATTATACAAAATTTTCTTGTCAGTTATAACATCCTCATTAGGTATTTGAAATAGAAAGGGCGCCAATTATAAAGTAGAACTACAAATAACTAAATAATTTAGTTTAAAATATTAAAAAAAAAAATATTTAGGGGCGCAAAATCAATTGTATGAAAATTTCTACGGAAGCGTTTTTGAAAATTCATACTTAATGCTAAATTTATTTTTTCATCAAAGAAGGGGCGCTCAAGTGGCAGAAAGATTAATAAGTTCTAGAAGAACTTCTGAAAATAAATACAGCATTAAAGTTTGGACCGTTGCAACGCGTTGTATAATGAAGTTTAAGTCAAATCTTCCAGACTAACAAATTGTTCAACTACAGTCATGCCTCGGTTTTGCACGCCTCGGTTTTGCACTGCCCCTGTTTTGCACCGTTCAGCTGCCTCGGTTAAACACGGCCCAGTGCTTAACTGAAGCACAGAGCTTATGGGTTTTTGGCTATATGGGAGACATTGGCTTTAATCGTATGAAAAATCATGCAAACATCAAAAAATTATAGTGTTTTAGAATCGGGATGATGTCAGTTATCCATTGAAATTATTATTTCATGAAAATTTTCACAAAAATACGTATTTTTCCTGTATTTCGAAAATGCATGGATCCAAAAATATATTGTTATTGCAATATGGGAATAAAATGATCAGGTTTTTTCATACATTTCGGATGTAATAACAACATTTTTAGAAAAGGCTCCAAATTTTCACAAAACTACGTTTTTTCGAAAAAATACTCAAATTTTCAATTTTTACAATATGAGTATCTATCGATCGGGATTTTTTCATACATTTCGAATGTAATAACAACATTTTTAGAAAATACTAAAAAATTTCACAATACTACGTATTTTCGAAAAAAAAAATACTAAAAATTTCCGTTTTTACAATGTGGGTATTAAACGATCGGGATTTTTTCATACATTTCGAATGTTATATTCGAAAAATTCTTTGAAAATAGTCAAAATTTTCACAAAACTACGTATTTCCGAAAAAATACTCAAATTTCCGTTTTTACAATGTGGGTATCATACGATAGAGATTTTTTCATACATTTCGAATGTAATAACATTTTTTTTTGAAAATACTGAAAATTTTCACAAAACTACGAATTTTTGAAAAAGTTTTAAAAATTTCAGTTTTTACAATATGGGTATCAAATAATTGAATCTTTTTTTTTTCTTAAATACGTAGTTTTGTGAAAATTTTGAGTATTTTCATTTTTTTTAATAGCTTTCGAAATGTATGAAAAAATTAAAAAAATTGTTATTACATTCGAAATGTATGAAAAAATCCCGATCGTTTAATACCCATATTGTAAAAATTGAAATTTTGAGTATTTTTTTTCGAGAAAACGTAGTTATGTGAAAATTTGAGTATTTTCAAAAAATATTGTTATTACATTCGAAATGTATGAAAAAATCTCGATCGTTTGATACCCACATTGTAAAAACGGAAATTTTGAGTATTTTATTCGAAAATACGCAGTTTTGTAAAAATTTTGAGTATTTTCTAAAAATGTTGTTATTACATTCGAAATGTATGAAAAAAAAACCCGATCGTTTGATACCCATATTAGCAAAAATTACATTTTGAGTATTTTTTTCGAAAAGACGTAGTTTTGTGAAAATTTGGAGTATTTTCTAAAAATGTTGTTATTACATCCAAAATATATGAAAAAACCTGATCACTTGATACCCTTATTGCAATAACAATATATTTTTGGTTTCTTTAGAGAAAAAAAAATGGATTTTCGAAATACAGAAAAAATACGTATTTTTGTGAAAACTTTCATGAAATAATAATTTTAATGGATAGCTGACATCATCCCGATTCCAAAACACTATAATTTTTTGATGTTTGCATGATTTTTCGTACGATTAAAGTCAATGTCTCCCATATAACCAAAATCCCATAAGCTCTGTGCCTCGGTTATGCACGCCTCGGTTTTGCATCCCCCATATGCGGTGCTAAACCGAGGCATGACTGTATATGTTATTTCCACGTTATTTTGGCTGTGAATCATAATCAGCCAAATTGTGAAAAAATACGGTAATGTTTTGAGCTTCTTGAAAATAGGAATTATTTTGACATTGAAACATATAACTTTCTTTTGAAATTTTGACATTCTCGAGTTCAAAAATGGCCTTTAATTTCAGCATGATTTCCCTTTATAAGCAACTTCGGCTACGCTTTTTCAAAATACTAGAGTTTTGAAATAGTAAATTTTCACCAATAAGACCAACACTAAATTTTAAGAAAAAAAAAGTTTTCAGAGCACACAAGCTGTTCTGACCATCACTTTTTCAGTTTTAGCTTAACCGGTGTTGTTTACTTTTTGAATCGTCTAAAAAGCTTTGAAACTATTCAAGCTTTTTTTTAAATAAAAAATATCGATGAAAAAAAATCAATGCAAAACATAATTAAAAAAAATATGAAAAATATTCTCAAGTATCGTATCAACGAATCACTGAAAATGAATAATAATTCCTTATCTTCATATTTTTTACCAAAAATAATGCTCTTATTATTATCATTAAAATAAGTTTCATCATGAATTGCGCTGGATTTTGAATGATCTTCAATTGATTTTGACGAAATTTGGTTCTGCTGCCGCGTGTTGAAAAATTATACTTCGAAGCCACTTCGATTCCTATCCAGATAGAACAAGCGAGCACACGGATGTCGACTTATTATTTTTTAATGTTGAAGAAGGTTTTTTTTCCTAATTTTCTAATTACACCGAAATGAAATCCAAAGCCAAATCAGCTAATTATATTACAAATCCGGGAAAGTTTTTGCTTATACAGTCAAATTAATACTACATCAGATCAATTTATGCAGGCTTGGGACCATCCATAAACCACGTGGACACTTTGGGGGTGGCGATTGTCCACGCTCCATACAAAAAGATTTAATTTGTAAGGAAATTGTCCACGATGGGGGGGGGGGGGGTTTGAGATTTCCAAAAAAGTGTCCACGTGGTTTGTGGATGGTCCCCTTAGAAAATATTAAATTTGCCAAGCATAATGTATCGTGATTGAGCATTCAATTTTGTGCATTTATCTGAAAAATAAATTTAAAAAAAAACAAGCCCCCTCATTGTCGATTTTAAGAAACATTTAGCCAACTTAATTCCTACAATGAATTTTCAATTCAACCTATCTCATTTTAAAATGAACATCAATTTATCAAAATGCTTGTAAGTTTGGGAGGGGCGCCAAATTGATGCTTCGCCAAGGGCGCCGTGGGCCCAAGGTACGGCTCTGATTCTTAGTGAAAGCGTTGAAAATTTAAATCGATTTTACAGTCATCCCACATATTCGGAACACTTTTGCCGTAATTTGTCAATAGAATGCAAAATGCAACTTTTCTGCCGACCCTGCTATTTTTAGGGTATTTATTTGGACACTCTCTTGCTATTTCACTAGTAAAAGTAATACTTTTCAAACAAAAACTGCATTTCCAGACTGTTTTATTCAGAGCACCAAAACTCTGCCTCCAAATTGCCTGTTCCATGATTGTGTGATGTTATTGTGTCTCCCACAATTGTGGAACACCTGAATTTAACTGATATTTTTACAAAAAAGTTATCAGACCATTCATAAAACATTACTAAGCATGAGTTTTATTGGTTTCAGAGTGCAAAGTCATTATTTTGTAAAAAATATGTACTCCTGGAGAGAAAAAAAAGTTTGTTTACATCGTAAGAAAAAAATGTTCCAAATTTGTGGATTTCAAGGGTCAATGTTTTTCTTTGAAAACTTGATATAAAACGTAAAAATGTACAGCCGGTCTATACATCAATCGAAAGATCGCAAGAAAAGCTTTCACATGAAGGTAAAAGCAAATCATTATGTTCAATCATCGATTTTATATGATTTGTTGAACATTGGCCGATCTATAAACTGTTCCGAATATGAGGGATGGCTGTAGATAGATTTAAAAAATGAGTTTTCGTCCGTTATCGGCGACAAGATTTTCGCCGATAGAATTATCGAAATAACGATAACGATAACGATAGATTATCGTTATCGTTCCGATGATAACAATAACCATTATCGTCCCGAGCAGGGGTAAATAACACGGGAATACCAAATTTTGGTATTACTTGGGCAAATAACAGCGACCAAAATGTGCCCTTGGTTGCCCAGTAATAGATGGTAAAATACCATAAAATCATACCAAAAGCTTGTATGTGAAAGGGCACAACAATACCATACCATGTTATTCCAAAGGTAAAATAATACCACAAAATAAAAACATTTCAATACCAAGTTGAGGACTTCTGGATTTTTGAACATTGCTTGAATACCAAAACTTGGTATTGTCATGGTTTTAATTTTAGGTATTCCAGCGCCCTTGGAAAATCATATTTTGGTATTCCTGTGGTCTTCCACAAACATGATATTGGTTTGATTTCATGGTTTTTTACCATCTATTACTGGGCAACCAAGAGCACATTTTGGTCGCTGGTATTTGCACAAGTAATACCAAAATTTGCTATTTTCATACCATTTTTAGTGCAGCAGTTGCAGTTAGTGAAAAACGTAAATGATCCTTATGCAACAACCAAATCTACTCACCTGATGATTCCATGTTGTTTTTAGTGATATTCTTCACCACACCGAATGCATTTGTCATTGATGAACGGCTGTACTTGAAGTTCTTGAAGCTTCTGAAAATAACAAGATTGAAAAATAAGTATTATTAAAATGAAACTGGATTGAAATTCACCAAAATTCAATAATCTGTTGATTGACTCGTTTTTCAAAGTATTTGGTTATCCCAACTTAGAAAAATTTCAACGTTTTTGAAAAAAATATTAGTGGGTATATCACAAAAAAAAATTTAAATCAGCTTTGATTTTTTTAATTAAATATGTCTTTATTGAACATTCTTATAATAATTACATTTCTTTTACATGCTAAGTGGTATGGCCTAATGCTCTTCATCTTTGTTGTATTTTTCGTTTTATTATTAACTGATCACATCTATTTATTTACTTCAAATTGTTTTACATTATTGCATTGAATCGAATACATTTGGGTAAAAAAGAAAAAAAAAATCACTTTAACAACTAATCCTAACCTAAAACTAAAAAAAAAAATCCATTGAAATATTCAAAATCACTAGAACGAGTAAACTACGAACTGTATTTTAAGATGAAAGCTCCAAGAGTTCTTACTTGTTCCTGGCGAGTTTTGCACCCACGCAGAGTTGTTGTCATCTCGATGAAAATGTTCAAAAGTTCTTGTGGTGAAAACAGGTCACTACTGCCTTCACCCGTTGATGTTGGTTGGTTTTCCCTCGGTTGCTGACTGAAGCCTGGAGGTGTTGTATGCTCTGCAACTCGTTGCTGCTGATTCAACGGCAATGGCTGCAGATTTGGAACCACTCGAGTAGATCCTGCTCCTGGTGATGCCAAAGCAGGAAAATCCACGTCCGTGTATGCTGGTGGTGATTTGCGACGATTTGGTTGGTGCCTCGTCGTCGCTTGCTGCCGAATTTTTACAAACTCAGCACGTTTTGGGCAGCTTCGATTCTTGGTAGAATGGTCGCCGCCGCAATTGAAGCATTTCGCTTCGAGGTTCTCGTTGATTGTTTCGCAAGCTTGAGTTTTGTGCTCACCTCCGCAGGTTGCACAACGACTCTTGATGAAACAGTTCCTTCCACCTTGTCCAAACTGCAAGCAATTCGAACATTGTGTCACGTCACGGTGCACTGGGCGATAACGTTCCCAAGTCACGATGATGTTGAAAATTGCCCGAACTGCTTTCAGCTCAGACGGCGTTGTCGATCCTTTCTCGAGATGAACCAGGTACAGTTGATCACGATACTTGATGTCCTTGTTGTGTCTCGTCATCTTGAAGACTTCGATCACGTTCAACTTCAGAGTTTTGAGCTCTTCTTTCAGCACACTCACATCCATGTCGTACAGGCCTCGGAGGACCTGTTTCATGGGGCGTTTACCTGGATCGTCATGGCTGTAGTATTCAATCTTTGTGTTGTTCAGGAAATCCCGAACGTAGTTGTAATCCTTTCTGGTAGGTAGCAGAATTTTGAGTCCATCAGCACACAAGCGAATGGAAGCTCGTAAAGCACCAGATTTGATAAACCCGGTCAGCCACTTTCGCACCGAATCCGATGACGATGTTTTCACAAAAATGGGTGGCAGCTTTTCCCGTCGTTCAAATTCTTCCTTCTCGCTCACGTCCACAGGGAGGGTAGCGAACTGGTTTCCAGACGAATTTTGAGCGTCCTTGCACAAACTGCCTGGCTTTGCAGGTAGCGCTTCGGCATTCTTTAGCTTCTTCAAATCTGCCGATCCTGCTGGTGAGGACCGCCTCTTTTTCTTGCCCTGAGGCATTTTTGCACTTTTTAAGCACTTTTCAGGAGCTAAAATCCAGGAGTACCTCACTGAATGATGGTCCACAAAGGAATCCTAAATCAGCTTTGACATTTTTGGGTTTCAAGTCATTTTAGCGCAAAATTAATTATCTCGTCAAAAATTAAAAAAAAATCCATAGTTTCAGAGAAAATTGATGAAACCTTTCAATACCAAAATAATACCAAAATGTGGCATCCTGACTTAGAAATTTTTCCACAATGTCAAGTCATTTCTGTAGGGGGTATATCAAAAATGTTTAAAATCAAGTTTGAAATTTCCGGTTTTCAATGAAAGCATTCGCTTTGAGACATCATTTTAGCGCAAAATTAATTATTTTGTCAAAATTGGTCAAAATTTTCCCATAGTTTCAGAGGAAATTGATAAAACACCTTAATACCAAAATAATACCAAAATGTGCCATCCTGACTTAGAAAATTTTCCACAATTTTAAGTCATTTCTGTAGGGGGTATATCAAAAATGTTTAAAATCAAGTTTGAAATTTCCGGTTTTCAATGATAGCATTCGCTTTGAGACATCATTTTAGCGCAAAATTAATTATTTTGTAAAAATTGGTCAAAATTTCCCCATAGTTTCAGAGGAATTTGATAAAACACTTTAATACCAAAATAATACCAAAATGTGCCATCCTGACTTAGAAAATTTTCCACAATTTTAAGTCATTTCTGTAGGGGGTATATCAAAAATGTTTAAAATCAAGTTTGAAATTTCCGGTTTTCAATGATAGCATTCGCTTTGAGACATCATTTAAGCGCAAAATTAATTATTTTGTCAAAATTGGTCAAAATTTCCCCATAGTTTCAGAGGAATTTGATGAAACACTTTAAAACCAAAATAATACCAAAATGTGCCATCCTGACTTAGAAAATTTTCCACAATTTTAAGTCATTTCTGTAGGGGGTATATCAAAAATGTTAAAAATCAAGCTTGAAATTTCCGGTTTTCAATGAAAGCATTCGCTTTGAGACATCATTTTAGCGCAAAATTAATTATTTTGTCAAAATTGGTCAAAATTTTCCCATAGTTTCAGAGGAATTTGGTAAAACACTTTAATACCAAAATAATACCAAAATGTGGTGTTCGACCATTGACAAATTCTGCAATTTTGCAATATCAAAACAATACCTTAAATTGGTATGATACCACATTTTGCTCTTGCATAATCTTTAAGACAAATTTTTAAGGGTCCAGGAATACCAAAATTTGGTATTGATACCAGAGAAAGGTATTATTACGCATTTCCCTTGTTATTTACCCATGCTCGGGGTTATCGTTAGACGATAATATTATCGACGATAATTTTATCGATTAACAACCTTGATTGAAATGTCTTAACCAAGGCTTGTAGTTTCAAAATTACAAAAAATAATGGAAAAAATACTTATCTACAAAAAAATACATTAAACAAAAGGCCGCATAAAAATCATTAGCTTGATTTCAAACTAAAAAAGCTCATGAAAAATTTAACAAAATCTAAACCATAATCATAAAAATCATAAGAAATGAAATTTATATTCGTGGTTTTTTTTTGCACAAAAAGTTTTTGTAAAATGCTTTAAACACAACTAAAAAAACCCTGATTTTTTAAAGTCTTGACTTAGAAACATTTGGTTGCGGTACTGTACATGTGATAAAATGTATAGGCTATAAATATTTGATAATAAAATTTTCTGGTCAAATTGGTAAAATCGAAAAAAACGGATCAGAGCTGATGAAAAAGTACTATCATTTTAAATAAAAAAAATGCGTTTTTTAAAACGTTTTTAAAAAAATCATGATTTCCAAAAAAAAATGCTACACTTCCAAATGAATTTTAAACATTATGTATTTTAGCTCAAATGATTGCTTTTTTGGTCACCTTAAACATAGTGAAAACAAGAATTATCAAAAATAATTAATTCGCGCAATTATTTTGTTTGTGTTTATGTTGGTTTGGGTGAAATCAAAATGAATTTTCGCCCCTATGAGAAGTCCTTAGCAATACTTGCAACTTTGCTGGAGACACAAAATCGATCATACAATCTATTTTGAAATAACTTTATTAAAAAGAAGGTGACCTTCAGAGCATTTTTTTTTATTTTCTTGCAACTGGCAAAAATTTCAACACAGCTGTTTTTCGATTTTCCTGATTTTTTTTATTTATGGTATGATTTTTCCGCGTAAAAGATTACGACAAAAATGAGAAAAAAAAAATATTTTTATATTTCATACGGATTTAACAGAGAATCACTTTTTTTTGCAAGTTTCGTCGAATCATTTCTTGCGTGTGTCAATGCAAACTCTGCTTCAATGCACACAGGGAAAAATGTGGAGTGATTTCCCAAGGTGCATTCTGTTGATCCACATTCTTCCCTAGACTGCATTTTCCAAATTACCCCTGGGGAAGTCTGAGATCTCTATTGTTGGAGATACATAACTTTTCTTCATTTTTTGTTTTAATTTTATTTGAAATCACCATAATTATCACTCGGAACTCGGCTGTGTGTGCCCTTAACGACTAATTGTGCTGCACTACATTCCGTCTGAGTTCAATTGTGGCGAAACGACCAGGTCGAAGGTTTCATTTCCAACTGTGAAAAATCTTTTTTTTCCATTCCACAAAGCCCACCTAATAATAACTCAATTTTGATGGGTTGTTAAACGTTTGATTACTTCTCATTGCATTGAGGGGATGAGCGGTGGGCTTCCCCTTAAGTAGCTCCACTACCACCCTTTGGGTTATGAATTTCTACACCGTATTAATTATTCATTACGGTTGCGGCGATGATGATGATCCGTACGTACTCCATGGGAACTGTGAAGAGAGCGCAAAAGCTTGGCTGTTGTGGAATCGAAGCTGATTAAAGTATGATTTATGGGAAGTTCATGTGACTTGCGGCCAGACGAGGTAAAAAACTTGGTTTACGCGATATATTTTTTATGGTAACAACTGTTTGAAGCTGCTGTTGGTCCCACAATTGAGACAAGGAGAGAAAGTTTTCCTGGCACGCAAATGGGATTTTATTGAATAAGTTTTATTTATGACGGTTTCTGGGATATATATTTTTCTAGACTTTAAGCTAGTAGGACTTGTTAGTGTCATACGATAATTAACTTTCATTTTTCTTCTTTTATTGCAGGTGAGTTAGAATGCAAGTTTGAAATGAGGATAACAAAATTAAAAGTTGTAAGTAAAACATTAACACAGATTTTTTGTTAGCTCTGGGTTTGAAGTCGTCAATTCCAGTTTTCAATTAATTTTCAACCATTTCTCCAATAAATAAAACCCATAAAAATATAACTTTGTGGGCCATCTTTCACCGATGATCAGCGAAGATGGACCATTTCCACCAACCACCAACAAACCGGACGAAATTAAATTTATTGCCAAATTAGCTAACCAGAGTGCATCAACGAATCGTGAGCCGGGCAAAAAAAAGCATCATAAAAATGCAATTAATTAATGATCACAATAAAAGAGTACCACACTGAGTTTGGCGGGTTGTGGCCCCCAGGAAAGCAAAATTTGCCTTAATTTGCAAAATTTAACGGCAGCTTTGCTCCTTTGCTGGCTGTGTGCAAAGTTTGCAAAATGATGTGCACAGGTGGCGGGCTTCCGTAATTATGTGGTACCACAGGTGTGATGGGTGCAAGTGGAATATTGTTTGCTGGATTGGCTTAACCAAAACAAAAAACAGCAAGGCAGGAAACAAAACTATCGGGTTTCAGTGTGCAGCAGAAACGGGTTTGTCGTCAGATTGGCGTTGTAATTTCTGGAAATTAAGTGCAGTTTAAACATACCACAAAGGTTGGTAAAACACTTGCCTCCAATCAATTTTTAAGAATTTTGCTTATTTAGTCATGGTTATCTGCCAAATTTACACATTCATAACACATCACAACTGATTTGGAGCGTTTGGAACGGTATGTCCACGCATACTTCCTCCCCTGTTGATTCTGTGAAATGTGTTCCGTTCACATAATCTGCATCTGCAGTAGGGTGCCCAGAATATTGGACTTTTTCTCAAAACCTCGCTCCACAAGCTGATTATTGTTCCTTGACCTATTTTAGGACTCTGGGTCAAATGTGAGCAAAATCGGTCATCATTTACCCATTGATACTCGGAGGTGATGTTTGTATGAGAAAAATCGAAAAAATGTATGGAAAACCCAAGTTTCTTATGGTTTGGTCTGCACGGTGCGCGACTTCCATCCAAACATTCCCAAAAGTGAGATTCTTAATGAAAATTTAATGCTCTACAACTTTGTAGAACATACCAAAGCTGTAAAACTTGATCCTGAAAAGTTATTAGCTATTTAAAAAAATCATTTTTGTATGAAAAACATTTTTTTCACCAACTTTAGGCTCGGGTATCAATGGGTTAATCTCATCCAATTTGGCTCAAAATTTACACAGATGCTTAAAATAACCCAAAAACCGTTTTCCGCTTGTGGAGCAGGGGGTAATTTTTTCTGGGCACCCTAATCTTCAGTTTTTATGCGCATTCTTTTCGTGCGCCTCTCCCCCCCTTATGAAAAACTTGACAGCTTGGGATTCTTAGGGAAAAAATGCAAAGATTATAATATTAAAAATTCGAAGTGTAATGATTAAAAAAAGTAAAATGTCAGATTAAAAAACCAGACATTTTTAGAATATAAAAAACTAAAATTTAAAATTTCAAAATATTATATTTAAAAAAAAAACTTACTATTGAATTACTTTTTCTAAAGTTGTTAAAGTTGTTAAAGTTGTTAAAGTTGTTAAAGTTGTTAAAGTTGTTAAAGTTGTTAAAGTTGTTAAAGTTGTTAAAGTTGTTAAAGTTGTTAAAGTTGTTAAAGTTGTTAAAGTTGTTAAAGTTGTTAAAGTAAAATTAGGTCACCTCCGGCCAAGTCGACCTTCTTCCAGAGTTTTTTTTTCTTCTTCTTTTGGTTTAATCAGCTACCGATTCCGTTATTGATTAATTTTGGCGGTTCGTGGTCAGCGATTTTCCGGCAAAGTGATGAATCTTCGGCAGCCCAAAACCAATCAACGGGGGGCGTTTCAACTCCTCACTTCTTGAATAGATGAAGGGGGTTGAAAGTGAAATGTTTGCACGGTGTTCCTAGATACGTGCTTTTTTCAAAAATATTAAATTGTAATTTAATTTTCAAAACATGTGTTTTTTGAGCAAGCTTTTGAAATTTCTTTTATTTTTTATTGAAAAAAAATCTTTTTGGCACACCGTACTCTGCGGTTAGGCAGCAAGTTTCCATCAAGATCAGCAGCAAGACAATGTGCCAATCCCATCGAGTTCATCGAGTCGTCGTCGGCGCTTCCCCCCTGGACAAGGTGGCAATTATTTTTTCGGGGTGAAAATGCATGCCTGCCGGCTGAACTCGGGCCAGAAATTATGGTCGTTTTTCCTCAATTTTCAGTGCGGTTTCTGCCAGTGGCACTGCAGTACAAAAGGTTGTAAACTTTCACATTTCACCTGGACCAGGCAGCAGGCCATCATCTTCGTGGAGAGAGATGAGATCTGCTAGTCAGAGAGACGGAGATCGGTAATGTGTATCATTACAAGTCTGACGAGTCAAACCATCGAGCGGGTGATTGGAGGGCTGTTTCAATTGAACAGTCTCATAATGCACACAAAGTACTGAGGATGGAAGGTTTTCCCGGTGGGTTTTGTTCGAACGGATTGCCTTCAAGTTGCAGGAAAGAGTTTCGAATCTTACGAGGTATTTAATCAGCTTTTTGTTTTTCTTACTAAAGAAAGGTATGGGTTTTACTTTATGGCTGGACGTTATTTCCATCTTCGTAGATATTACGATTCAACATGAATTTTCATCGGAAAAATCGTCAAAAAATCACACTGCTTCGATTTTTGTCGCTCTTTCGATTCACGTTGACAGGTCGTGGAGTTCGAGTGATGTCCGTGTGTGGTAAATTTTTGCAAAATTTTGTGTCGCGAAGTCCTCGGCTCCCCTATTTTCAATTTTGATTGTTCCAAGTGCATTTCAAAGCTGGTGTACTGAACCCGGGTCATTTTGAGGCCGAATTTAGAAATATCCATCTGTTTTCGGATGTGGCCAGACTTTTCAACAAAATTCGCAGTTTCAAATGAAAATTTGGTCATTTTTTTCATTTTCATATCTTTTATTCAAATCAATAATTATCTAATTTAATTTCTCTGAAATTAAACTTTAGGGGGCTGTATCTCAGCAACCCGCTGTTCGATCATCAAAAAAATAGTGGGAAACTTTTCAAAAATATTTTATCGATGTTTTTGCTTCATGATTTTTTTCAAAAATTAAACAAAAAATGCATTCACTTTGAAAAAATTTGCACTTTAATCTAAGTCATTTGCCATTGCAAATTCGATTTTGCATCTACAAATGATTTTATAATGATAAATGACCAGTGGTCATTGACCAAAGATTTGATATATCCGAAAAATCGTATTTTTCAAAAAAAAAAAAATTACCTCTTTTGAGCGTTGGGATTTTTAGACCACAAATCAGCAAAGATGCCAAAATTTAGGAAACAAAATATTTTCAAAACTTCATAACCGGGAAACAGAACAAATATTTTTCAAATCTGGGAATTCTAGGGATTTCAGAATATTTTAAAATAGATTAGGTAAAGTATTTTTTTATTATTTTTTTTTGATAAATTATATTTTATTTTTTATATGTTCAACTCATTTTGGATATTTTTATTACAAATATGTTTCAAATTGTCTTTTATTTCCATTTGAGTCATAACCGAAAACTGGAGCAAATCGGAATAACAGTATGTATAGAGACAGTAGATTTTAAAGCACTTAATTTGAAAATTGATGTACTATTTGTAGAGCGTCCAATTTCCCGTCCCGGGAAAAAAATTGCCGGGATTTCCCGAAAAAAAAATATTTCCCGTTTCCCGGGAAATTTGTAAATTTCCCGGGAATTCCCGAAATTTAAGAGGAAGCATAAATTTTCTTAAATTTTTGGAACTATTTTTTGAAAATGCTCTGAAAAAATTATAAATGAACAAATTCAACATGATTTTGTTCAATTAAATGTATTGTTTGGTTTATTATAATTAATCAGATTATCAGATATTATGATATCAGAATTATTTCTGATAATATTATTTTTTGAAGCAACTGGGAATAGGTCTTGCTTAATGAGTATTAAATTATTACAATTAGGTAAGCTTTTAAAAGATTGATGATATTTCATCAAAACAATATTAACTCCTTACCACCAAATTAAAATTGAGATTTTTTACGTTTTTGTTTACCATGATCAAATGAGATAAAAATCGAATTTGTGCAAAAAGAATTAATTCAATTGGTTGAATACCTAGAAAAGAAATTACAATTTGAAGTAAAAGAATTATGGAGCACTGTTGCAACTACAGGTGTTTGAGGGTTAAATGCGAAAAAATAGAAGACTTTTTGTGGAATGATGTTAATTTATCGTATAATTTAAATCATGTTGCATAATAATACAAAAAAAAATCATTGAAAAATTACTTTCTATTGTTTGTTCTCTAAAAATGCAAAAATATATTCAAAGCTTGCTTCAAATATTTGAAAACATTGGGTTGTTTGGAGTAAAACCAACACTAAATAGCTTTACCATTTGTTCAAGAGCTGAATCCAGTATTTGTCATGAATAACATAATTTCTGCACGTTTTTTTTTTCTCATTTCAATAAACTGGTCACAGAGGCAAGTTCAAAATTTCTCATCAAAAAATACCAAAATACATTTTCTTGTAGTTGAATGATTTTTTACATGCAGTCAAGCTATTCATTGATCTTCACACTTATTCAAACCATTAATGTTGATATGCTATACAATTTTGTTGCATAATGTCAATTAAAACCACGATCATAACATTTTCAATAAATTTAAAATTTCCCGGGAATTCCTGGGATTTCCCGGGAAATGGGCTGATAATTTACCGTTTCCCGGGAAATTTGTAACCCCGGGAAATTGGACGCTCTAACTATTTGTATTGTATTGATCATGTTTTAACAGAAATAAATCAAAAATTCGTCAAAATAACAAAATATGAAAATTTAATTGGAATAAAACAGCATTGACGTATGTAAATATAAAAATCATAAAAAATATATAGGAGCAATTCGCTACGAAATCGGCCGATTTCGACGATTTTTTGTTACTTGGCTCATACTTTGTAAGGGGCGGTCCCTATGGCCAAAGAAGCCATTCTGTGTCCCATACAAGTCTCCAAACAATCTTGGCAGCTTTACAAAAATGGTACGTACATATTCGAAAATCTGTCAATTTTGGAAGAACTTCCTGATCGATTTGTTATCTTTGGCATAGTTGTAGGTCCTCATCAATGACTGTTTAGAAAAAAATAGTAAAAAAAGTTCACAGAGAAATGCTTTGCCGATTTTTTAATTCACTTTTGTCACAAAAACAAAATTTTCCTAAGTTTGTATTCCTTAACTTTTGAAATTTCCTCAAAAATCATTGAGTAAAAATAACGTCATAATTTTAAATCCGGACACTTAGTAGCATATCTTTTTTGTTATAGCTGGCAAAAAAATCATGTAATCAGTTGAAAATGTAGAAATATCATAAGGATGTAGTATAAACAGTTAGTTTTTAGAGGATGCATGCAAAATATGTCTTTTCTAATAATTTTTCATCAAAATTTTAAAATTAAAATGACTTGTTGTGCTTCAAATCCCGGATACTGATAAAAGCTGGTTTGAAATCCGGACACTTTTGCTTCGAATTCCGGACACTCGATTTCGCCCATGAATCGCACAAATTTGGACTAAAATTTTAGTGAGTTACCATAGGTCTCAAACAACATTAAAACAATATTTATTTTGTATAATAATTTCTGCTTTGCCTTCCCAGTGCTTCGGACGCCTAATAAATATTTCATTGCCTAATATATATTTGGTAAACTTATAATTAAATTTAATTGTTTTAGCATTAACTACAGTGTTTAAACAAACTTTAAATTAAAGTTGATGTTAGAATTCATCAAATAACACAGTTTTGACATTTATGATGCGAACTTATGAAACCGGGACCGTGGTGTAGGGGTAAGCGTGATTGCCTCTCACCCAGGGTTCGATCCCAGACGGTCCCGGTGGCATTTTTCGAGACGAGATTTGTCTGATCACGCCTTCCGTCGGACGGGAAGTAAATGTTGGCCCCGGTCTAACCTAAAAAAAAAGGTTAGGTCGTTAGCTCAGTCCAGGTGTAGGAGTCGTCACCCTGGGTCCTGTCTCGGTGGAGTCGCTGGTAGGCAGTTGGACTAACAATCCAAAGGTCGTCAGTTCGAATCCCGGGGCGGATGGAAGCTAAGGTGTAAAAAGAGGTTTGCAATTGCCTCAACAATCAAGCCTTCGGACACTTAGTTTCGAGTAGGAATCTCGCAATCGAGAACTCCAAGGCAATGCTGTAGAGCGAATAATTTGATTTTTTTTTATGCGAACTTATATCAAGATAATTGATGAAACAAGATGAGGTGTCCGGGTTTCGAAGCGTCCGGGAATTCGAATCATGACGTTATATTTAGTGACAAAAATTTAAATTTTCCATGATTTTTTTAAATGGATTGTAAACTATTCAGAGTACATTGTATACCACTTATTCATGCTTTTTTATTCAAATAAAAACTTTGGGACTTCAAATTTTGAATTTGGGACCAGAAATCGGAAGAATTAACATTTTCATAAATTCAGTAATATTATGGTAATTTTTGAATAATGGATAACTGTAATGATGTGGGCAATGTGGGCGTGGACAATCACCAGCCAGTTTTTTTGTTTAATATCTCAGGATTGTAATCGATTTTTGGGGATCTGTGAAGGTCAAAAACAGAGGCATTGGAAGCCGCCCAAAATGGCTTTTTTGATACAATTTGGGCCAAAATCGACGTGCGACAAGATAACACGATCACGACGACTTCCTATCACAAGAACCAGACAAAGCCCCTGGTCCACCTTGAGATCCATCACCCATCGAGGAAAAAAGAGAACGACAACCTGAAATATTTTCCATTTTCCCAACACCACTAGCACTGTTACTGTCCGTCACGCTCCCTGTCACATCCTGTCAAAAGCGGCTTTCTCACGGCGTCATTAGATATGCAAAAACGACCAACGGGGCAGGGTGGGTGCTGGCAGACAAGTGCGTGTGTAACAATAATCTTTTTATTTTATTTTTTCACAGGGAAGGGGACAAAGAATATTTTCACGAGAGCGAGAGGGGGGACACACATGCGGGAAAGTGTTTGCATATGATTTGTACCATTTGTACGATAAAGAAGTCCGACCAAGTCATCGTCTTCTGGCTTGCAGTCGTTTCCAGGGTGTGTAGTTTTGTCTATCGCTTGGCAGCCCGGACAACTTATGGCCGACGATTGTTTTTAATGCAGAATTTCCTGTTTTGCTCGGCAAAAATCAACCACTAGAACGCGGTGAGCTCTTTCGTGGAATAGCGCCGTGGTGGGTGCCTCTTAAGGGGTTATGATTGCATTTAATTAGAAAATTAATTTCGTAATATTTTTATTATATTACTCCTCTGTATTTTCCTCAAACTACTTGTGTATTAGTTTGACACACTTATTTTTGTTTTTTAATTTTCCTAAATCTACTTAACCTCTTAAGTGCAATGACACTGAGCTAGCACCGGCTGACAGGTGCCGACTGTCATCATTCGCCACACCACATCGAGAACAAAGTCTCTGTCTCAAAGACCTGGTCCCTGCAGCACGTCCTAATTGAGAGTGAAGTATCACTCCCGCGCGGACTGCACTTGTTACTCATCGTGGACTCCCTGCCGGGTAATTGCATTAGAAACGTGCGCGCGGCCGGTTCGTCCATTTATTACCACCGGCTTTAATCGTCAACTGTCAAAAGTTTTGCGCGAGTGGCCACGCGCGCGCCCGCTCCGAAAACTGTCCAAAGGCGCCATGCGTGGTCGCGATTTTACGACTTGGGACGATAAATGCCGTGATGAATGGATTTGGGTTCTCGGTCGGGGACTGCTCCAGAATTGCCGGGTTTTCGATAGGGGTGTGGGTGCCGGGATAGGGTGACCTTTTATTTGTTCCTATTTATTTTAAAATTTACACTTTTTTAAAAACTTAGACGTCCACTAGTAGGCTGATTAAACAGACAACTTTTTTGTTGACTTAGCTAAAATTTCAGTTAAATCTATCAACATAGGGTTGATAAAAGAGTAGACCTTGATTTCTAATTTGACGTGATCGTGATATTTTGTCGCACGTCGCTTTTTTACTTTCCAAAAAACGTGTTTTAATGTTTGACCTGGAATAAACAAAAATGGGAGCGCGCAATGTAAACAATAACAAACACGTTTTATTTGGCTGACCATTCTGTCCCGAGTTAAAATTAAAAAATGTTTACAGTAGTCGGGCATGTACGTGTGTCAAACGCGTTCTGACCTGAATTCCCTTTGACCAGTTGCCGCACCTACATCAATTTTCAGGGTGTGTCAAGATAGCACGACAAGATAGAAACTTTTTTCATATGAAGAGTGACAACAATGCACGGAGTTGTTTGGCTTTTATTGAATATCTCAGTATTGAAATGAAATTTTGGGGATCTGTGAAGTTCTAAAGGTGAGCCATTTTGAGCTGCACAATTTTTCAAAAAAATGCACGTGCGACAACTTAGCACGACAACGACGAAATAACGTAGTTCAAGATATTTCAAAAGTATACACGAGCACTTCTCACCTTTGGTAACCCTACCAATCAGGGCATCATCACATGTGGGGAATGATTTATGCCGTGGCAATCGATTTGGACTCCGATGTGAGAGGGAGAACTGGCGCCCCCACATGTTTAGAAAGCCGTTAAAATGACCGCGAAAGATTGAGTGTGATTTATCTGCGGCGCGGAAAGCCGACTCTGCGGTGCAACCTGACGAACTGGACCAGGTCGCCGTGTCGTAGAAGATGCGAAATTATGGATTGTGCATGTTCATATAGAGAAATTTTTGGCGTTACGCCTAAATTTAGCCAGCATTTGTTAATTTTCAGACGAATATTTTAAATATTATTTATTTTTGTATTGTCGTTTCAGAGAAACATGTCCGCTTGTGGTTATAAACCAAAGAAATATGATTTTTTTCTCTAAAACTGTCACAACGGATGGTATCGGCGTTACGCCAGCCTATACTGTCAAAATTGTGTGGTGGTACAGATAAATACAGAGAAACCTCTTTTTACGCGGTGCGTTACGTTTTTCTAATTTGTCGATTTCTCTGGAACGACGCAACAGTTTTGCAATCTTTTAAAAGCAATTTGTAGGTTTTGTTCAGATCTACAAAAAGCTTTTTGGAGCTTGCAAAAATATTGTATGGTTTTAGATAAATCTACGAAATAAAATGCGTAACGCCACCGCGTAAAAAGAGGTTTCTCTGTATCTTTTTCGGCGGAGGCGTTACGTTTTGTATTTTGTCGATTTCTCTGAAATCATTTTTTAAAATCTTTCTAAAATCGATTAATTCAACCATATCATGGTAAATTTTCAATGCGTTCACTAAGAATTTTTTTTTTGAAAATCTAGTAAGTTTCAAAGTAAAATATGCACTCAAAATTGTTCAAAAAATACCGTATTTTTTCAAAAGTACTCAAATTTCCATAATCGAATTTTTCATAGATTTTTTTTTGGACAATACTAAAATTTTCATAAATAACCGTATTTTTTTCCGAAAATACTTAAATTTTCAAAATATGCAATATGGATATCAAACAAAGCGAAATTTTGTAAGTTTTTTTTAACTTTATTACAGATTTTTGAAAATACTAAAATTTTCACAAATTGCCGTTTTTTTTTCAAAGTTGCTCAACCGTATTTTTTTCCGAAAATACTCAAAGTTTTTTTTTACTTTATTACAGTTAGTGCGTCCATCCCGGAAATTCCCGGGATTTAAAAAAAAGGAATTCCTGAATACCGGGATTTTTTATAATTTGTCCCGGGAATTTCCGAAATTGAAAAAAAATCAAATTTTATTCTGGAAATTTGGTTGTGGAAACAGATAACAAGTTGAATACATAGTAATCGATAACAATTTAAAGGCATTCAATTTTTTTTTCGGCATATATCATCTTTCATTTGGATTATTAGGGAAAATTGTTAAATTTTTAGTTTACATAATGTCTAGCGCTTTAAATATTTTCTATTTAATTTTATATATTTTTTTATAGATTGGGAATTATATTTGCGTTTATTTATGATTTTGAATTTGAAAAAAATATCATATAAAATTATTTTTCATCGAATTAAGACAGCTGTTGATGCCATTTTTTCATAATGTTTTGATTGACTTCATTAAAACAGGAACAGAACAAAACAATCAGTACACCGATATCCAAATTTATAGCTCTGAAATCTCCTGTAACTATTCGACTGTAGTGTCGATTTTCCCCAGCTGGCAGTAGTAACTCAAAGATAATTTTTTTTACATGTTTTATATAAAACATGAAATTCAAAACCTATCTCAAATTTTATATTGACCGGTTTTATTTTTTTATATCGCTTCTTGTTTTTTATTACATTTTCAAAGACATTTTTCTGGCTTTTCCAGTCGCGTCATATACAAAAATAAATAAATGAAATATATTTAGACATATTCAATTTGAATCACAATGTATTTAAAATTGTGGTTAATTTAAATTCCAAAGCACAACACAGAAAAAAAACAAATCATGTTTTAATGTCTTTTAAGCAATCTAAAAACTGCTGTCCTTGTTTCGATTGGAGTGTAGAATATCAGCAATTTATATTTTTGAGCTATTTCTATGAGTTTTAGCTTGAAAACATAGCCAATATTATGAAAACATAGATTTTATGACTGTTTCGAAAATTTCCCGGGATCCCGGGAATTCCCGGGATTTCAAAAATATTTTTCCCGATTCCCGGGAAATTCAAAACCTGGGAAAATTAGGGCGTCCAATTACAGTTTTTTGAAAATACTAAAAAATTTCACAAATTACCCTTTTTTTTTTGAAAATATGCAACCGTATTTTTTTCGAAAATACCCAAATTTTCAAAATGTTATATGGGTATCAAAAGAAGCAAAATTTGGTTTGCTTTTCACATTTATAGAGTTATTTTATTTTAAAAATTAAAAAAAATCAAATAATACCGTATTTTTCGAAAATATTCGAATTTTCAAAATGTGCAATGTGGGATCAAACGAAGTGAAATTTGGTTTGATATTTCACATTAATAGAGTTTTTTATTTTAAAAATACAAAAAAAATCACAAAATACCGCATTTTTCGAAAGTACTCAAATTTTCAAAACATGCAATATGGGTATCAAACGAAGCAAAATTTTGTATGCTTTTTCATTTTATTGATTTTTTTTTGCAAAATACTAAATTTTTCACAAAATACCGTTTTTATTCGAAAATACTAAAATTTTTGAAATATACAATATGGGTATCAAACGACGCAAAATTTTGTATGATATGAAGCATACACAATTTGAATGCAAAATTTCGCTCCCATACTGCATGTTTCGAAAATTTTGATATTTTCGAAAAAATACGGTAATTTGTGAAAATTTAAGTATTTTCAACAAAAAAAACTCTATAAATTGAAAAAGCATACGAGTTTTCAATTCTTTTGATACCCATATTGCAAATTTTGAAAATTAGAGTATTTTCGAAAAAATACGACAGTGTGCGATTTTTTTTTGTATTTTCCAGAAAAAACACTCGAATAAATTGAATAAGCATACAAAATTTCGCTTCGTTTATACCCTATTGCACATTTTGAAAATTGAGTATTTTCGAAAAAATATGGTATTGTGTGAAAATTTTAGTATTTTACAATAATATTTTTATAAAGTTTCACCTCGTTTGATATCCATATTACAAATTACAAAATTTTAAATTCATTCGGAAAATAAGGTATTTTGTGAAAATTTTAGTATTTTACAAAAATACTTTAATAAATTGAGAGTAACATGCCAAATTTCGCTTCGTTTGATCCCCATATAGCAAATTATGACAATTTGAATATTTTCGAAAAATACGGTATTTTATGAATTTTTTTGATTAAATATTTATAATTTCAAACTTAGAGAAAGCATTGAAAATTTAATATGATATGGTTGAATCAAACGATTTTAGAAAGATTTTAAAAATGAGTTATCGTCCATTATCGGCTATAAGATTATCGCCGATAGAATGATCGAAATAACGGTAAAGATAACGATAGAATTATCGTTATCGTCAGACGATATTACTATCGACGATATTTTTTTAGATTAACAACCTTGTAAAAATCGCTTTTTGAAGTTTGCAAAAAGGTTTTTAGGTTTAAGAGAAATCTGCGAAACAAAAAGCGTAACGCCTCCATGTAGAAAGCCGGTTTACGCGCAGACGTTACGCTTTATATTTGGTTGATATCTCGAAAACAGTGTAATGTTTTTATATTCTTTTGATAGCTATTTGTAGATTTGCACAAGACGTATACATTACAGAGAAACCTCTTTTAAGCAATGCGAAATGAACAAATTAGAAAAACGTAACTTCTAATTTGTTGATTTCTCTGGATCGACGCAACATTTTCGCAATCTTTTAAAAGCAATTTGTTGGTTTGGTTCAGATCTACTAAACGCTTTTTGAAGCTTGCAAAAATATTGTATGATTTAAGAGAAATCGACGAATAAAAAAAGCGTAACCCCCAGGCGTAAAGCGGGGTTTCAGTGTACAAATAATGTTCCATGAATTGACAGCCAATCTTTTTTGGTTTAATGTTGGTACAATCACGCCATTTTGACGTTTCAGAAGGTTATAATGCAGTTACCATACGTTACTAGTAGAACGTCCACGAAAAAGTGGATTGAATTTTAAGTTTTGATATATGTTTTCAAATTCGCTAACACATGTTTTCGATTTTTTTTGTGGGTTTTCAAACGAATTTTTGCAACTCGGTAGATACCTCCCATTTCGGTACTTTCATTTTGTGTACATCTCACCTTACTTCGAACCTCGAAAGGGCATTGTTTAAAGCGGGTTACATTAGGAAGACGTGTGCGCAGCGGCGCACAATTTTGGTTTGGCACGATCTGGCTGCAGCTTCGGCGCGCGCGTTTCTTTTTCACGAACTCTTGGCCAAAATACTAATTATGTACGATCAATTGCATCTCTCAGATGGGCCTTTCTTCCAGGTATGAGGGTTTTCAAACGAGATGGAGCAGCACATACATTGTTACGGGACGAGAGAGCGTGTTCGGAAATTATGTAACGCCCGCCCGCACGACCTATTGGGGGATATTTTCAATAAATTGGTACATGTGTGCTGTAACTTTGGCACAACAAAGGCATCTGTTTTGCATTGATGAGGTCTGAGAAAAAGTCAAAGTAGTTATGTCACAGACATAACCGGAATGGCGTAGACTTACGTAAAATTTAGATATGTGGACATGTGGGTTTTCCATATATTAATTTGAAGAATTAGCTATATATATTGGAAGGAACACCCATTCGAACGGCAAAGAGAGGAAAGAAAGAGACGAAGGAATTTTAGCGAGCCGAATGGGGGGAGGGGGCATAGGGGTTGGAGGCGAGAGCAGCCTCAGAAAGCTGTGCAATCCGTCGCCCCCGAAGACCAAAATTTGTTCCTGAAATTTAAATTCAAATTAGCTCGCTGCCTCGTCCCGGGTGGGACGAGGGCAACTCTTTCAACACTAGAATTTGATGAGACGTAAATCTTTCAGAAGCGCTCGCCGCGAATGCGACGAGCTAGTTGGATGTCCCGATTGTTTAACAACCAAGGCTTGACCCACGAGAGGCTTTTCGACGGAAGGCAGCAGGCGCGCGCCTCATCTTGTTGATGCCTCGTCCCGGGTGGGACGAGGGATGGGGATTGAAGCACCTCCGAACAACAGCAACCACGAAAGATCCTAACGGTCCGGCCATCGAGAGGCAACTAGCTGATGGTGACGACGAGAAGGCGATGCGCACTTCTTTTCCAGTTCTGGTCCCTCTCTCCTGCTGCTGCTGCTCTGGTCTCTCTCCTGCTGCTCTGGGCTGAGCTTTCCTGCTGCTGCTCTGGTCTCTCTCCTGCTGCTGCTGCTCTGGTCTCTCTCCTGCTGCTCTGGGCTGAGCTTTCCTGCTGCTGCTGCTGCCGGTCCGACGTCTGAGACGTGAATGATGGAATGGGCTCTGGCGCACGTTCTTATGTATGATTTCGGCCCGCTACTTCCCCTCCTTTTTCGCGACCGACACTCGGTCGCGTTGCTCGGATGATTTTCCCCTCAAAATAGGTACTTGACATTCCCGTCCGTGAGTGGGAAGCGCTCATTTTGCTTGCAAAATCTCTGCATTTTGAAAACATTTTAAAACATTCAAATGTTTCAATAGTTAAACTATTTTGCCAACAATGAAAGTTTTATAGCAAATTGCTGAATAATTTTCGAATCGAATGGCACATAAATCGTGTCGATTCGATTAGAGGGAAGGAAGATATAAGCGTTTGACGGATGACGCAGTAATCCAGGGCCTTCGGCCCGGGTTTTTTGGAATGACACCCCAGTACCTTCGACAAAGACGTAAGTCTACGTCAAAAGTGCTATTAGTTCGAGACCGGATTCAAATTAGTTCGAACCGTTCAATTATTAAGAGGTTTGAGTTGAGTGTCTTTAAACGAAGAGGCGTTACGTTTTGTGTTTTGTCGATTTCTCTGAAACCAACAAATATTTCTTAAAACTTCAAAGAGCTATTTGTTGATCTGCACAAGATGTACAAATAGCTTCAAAAAGACTCCAAGAATATTGCGTCGTTCCAGAGAAATAAACAAATTACAAAACTTAACGCCTTCGCGTAAATAGAGGTTGCTCAGTACAAAACAAGAAACAAATTACCGTTTAAAAAATCTAAATTCTTGTGTTAAATATGAAGAAATTGATAAAACACAAAGCGTAACGCCTCCACACTGAAAAAGATTTTTCTGTATTCATGACATCATGAATAAAAATTCATGACATCATGAATAAAAAATCACGGCTTCTGGAACTTTCTTGCCAAGATACTTTCTCCTCCAACATTCTCCAAAAGCTTCGTCTCAAAGATCTCCCAAAGTCTGCTCATGACCTTGACAACGTGCTGCTCTCAATTTGATACCCTGGGCCCCCTGCCTTTCGAAAGTAAAACCTCTCGCGCGCGCTCTCCTTTAAGCGTGATAATTCGTCAAGATTATCTGTTGCTCTCGCTAGTTCAGGCGCGGCTGATCCGCCGCAACAATCTTTCATCGCACATGGCCGCACGACGCTAATCAAGATGAATAGCTCTAACGGCGCCGCGTTGAGCAAAAATGGGAAATTTCGCTCTTGCGAAGCTGCGAAACGAAAGTACCAAACCGAACTCTTCAATTTCTTCGCAGCGGTTTCGGAGAAGAAGCGGGGTGCACACGTGTGTGAGATCGGTAGCTAATGTGAATCACTAAGAAAAAATAGCTTCAACAATCAATTTCTTCTTCAAACAGTTATACTCTGCAGGCGTTACGCTTTAAATTTCGCCGATTCTCAGACACGGCTTGATATTTGAGCAATCTTTTTGAAGCAATTTGTTCGTCTTGTTCCAATCTACAATTAGCATCAAAAAGGTTGCGAAAATATCATGAAGTTTCAGAGTAATCGAAGATATAAAAAAGCGTAACGCCTGTAAAATGGCATGATTGTTGCAACATTCAATTCTTATTTATTCAGCTATTTTCAAAAAATAACAATAATGCAATTTTAGCAACATTGGTATACAAATGTTTCAGAGAAAAATCTTTTTTGTGGAGGCGTTACGCTTTTTATGTCGTCGATTTCTCTGAAACCAAAGAACATTGGTGGAAGTTTCAAAAAGCAATTTATAGATCGTCACAAGACGTAAAAAATTGCAAAAATGATTCGTAGTTCTAGAAAACTTTGACAAATTGCAAAACGTAATGCCTTCACGTAACGCCTGCCTGGCGTTTACCTTCAGCCACTTGACCAAATTCTAGACGGAAAAGGTTGTTGTGAAAAAAGCAAAAGCGCGCAGCTCGTTAGACTGTGCTGTGCAAGCTCGGCAATGGGGCAACCTGCTGATGAAGGGAAATGCTGAAATGTTGATTGAGTGCATATAAAAAGCATTTATATTTAGATGCATAAACCGACGGTGGCCGGCAAATGAAGCAATTGCGCAAAAAAAAGGAAATAGTGTGCGTGGCTTACTAGTTTGTACTAACGCACCATCGTCGAATTGGCTGGGTTTATGTTGTTGTTTGTAGAGCTGATGAGAATGGCGGCGACGACGTCACCGGACAAAGTCGGTGTTTACATATGCTTTGGCTTTGAAACATACTGAGGAGCGCAAGTGGTTTGCTGAGGGGTCGTCCCTATTCATTTTCGAGCAACGCAGTGGAAGTGCAGTTACGGTTGTCTAGTTTTGATGTTTCACTTCTATTACGGCATAAGACAAACAGAAAGGGTTTTTTTTGTGTGCGGTTGTTGGCGTTTGCTGTTGAATGTAGATCTCCAGTTGGACCGCCACCATACGTGAACGGCTGCTCACTGAAGAGGAGCCGAGATGTGAGGATGGGATTTGCATATAAAGGCGTTGGTACGAATTGAAAAGTGTACCGTTTTCAAGCGCTGGAACGGATTGAGATTTGGAAATCATTTCGTTGGTACGTATCAAGCGATTTTGACATTTCTGGTGAGAGTAACGCCGTTAAACCTCTTTTCACGCGGTGGCGTTACGCTTTTTATTTCGTCGATTTCTCTTAAACCATACAATATTTTTGCTAGCTTCAGAATGCTTTATTAGATCTGAACAAAACCTACAAATTGCTTTTAAAAGACTGCACAAATGTTGCGTCGTTCCAGAGTAATCGACACATTAGTGAAACGTAACGCATCGCGTAAAAAGAGGTTTCTCTGTAATATGTCCTGCATGCTCAAAAGCTGGTTAGCCGTTTCAGAGTAGAATATTTCTTCTCCTTAATTTCTTCCCAGCGTGCGGACGTTTTTCTTTAAATCGGCAATACAGAAAAACATCTGTTTACGCGAGGCGTTACGTTTTACTAATTTGTCGTTTTCTCTGGAACGACGCCACATTTTTGCAATCTCTGAAAAGCACTATGTTCGTTTTGTGCAGATCTACAAAACACTCTCCGAAGCTTACAAAAAAAAAAGTTTGGTTGAGGAGAAATCTATGAAATAAAAAGCATAACGCCTTCGCATGAAAAGAGGTTTCTCTGTAATCAACTAATCTACAACAGCAATCACCCTAATCAAAAATCAAGCTTCGTTTTTCCCATTTTTATACGATTTGATCAGTTCAACCCAACACTTTTGTTTGATTCTAGTACAGAAAAATCTCTTTTGAAGCAGAGGCGTTACGTTTTAGAATTGGTTGAATTCTCTAAAAAGACTCAACATTTTTGCAAGCTTCAAAAAGAGATTTATAGAGCTGCATAAGACGTAAATTTTGCTTTAAAGAGATTGCAAAATTGTTGCGTTGTTCCAGCGCAATCGAAAAATTACTAAACGTAACGCCTCCGCATAAAAAGAGGTTTCACTGTACTTGAACTCAAAAGTGCGTTGAAAATTGGGAATCCGAACAAAGCAAATCATGATTTGGTTTAGGGTGATCCTCAAACACCAAAACATTGGATTAAGCACTGTTAAACCTCGCATAGTGCGCAGGCGTTACACTTTGTGTTTCTTCGATTTCTCTAGAACGACATAATATTTATGCAATATTTTTGAATCTAATTGTAGATCTGCACAAGATGTGCAAATTTCTTCAAAAATATTGCAATAATACAGTGAGACCTCTTTTTACGCGGTGCGTTACGTTTTTCTAATTTGTCGATTTCTCTTGAAAGACGCAACATTTTTGCAATATTTTAAAAGCAGTTTGTAGACTTTGTTAAGATCAACAAAACGCTTTTTGAAGCTTGCAAAAAATATTGTATGGTTTTAAAAAAATTAACGAAATAAAAAGCATAATGCCACCTCGTAAAAAGAGGTTTCTCTGTACAGTCAAACCTTGCATAGTGCGCAGGCGTTACGCTTTGTGTTTCTTTGATTACTCGAAAACGGCATAAGATTTTTGCAATCTTTTTGAAGCTTATTGTAAATTGAAACAAGACAAGCAAATTGCTTCAAAAAGATTGCAATAATATTGTGTCGTGTTTGAGAAATCGACGATAAACAAAGCGTAACGTCTGCTCACTATGCGAGGTTTAACTTTTTACAAAATTACTTTGTGAGCTGCTTTTAACGAAAGCAGCTGAAAATCCAACTGAAATGGTTCAACACCTTTGAAAAGACGCATTTACTTGTTTTTACGATGAGATGTTACGGTTTGTAATTTGTCATTTTCTCTGGAACGACGAAACATTTTTGCAATCTTTTTGAAGCAATTTGTTTGTCATGTGAAAATAGTGGGTCTCGTGGCGCAGGGGTAGCGGCTTCGGCTGCCGATCCCGATGATGCTATGAGACGCGGGTTCGATTCCCGCCTTATCCACTGAGCTTCTATCGGATGGTGAAGTAAAACGTCGGTCCCGGTTTCTCCTGTCTCGTCAGAGGCGCTGGAGCAGAAATCCCACGTTAGAGGAAGGCCATGCCCCGGGGGGCGTAGTGCCAATAGTTTCGTTTCGTTTCGTGAAAATCTACAAATCGCTTTTTGAAGCTGACAAAAATATACTTTAGTTTAAGAGAAACTGACGAATCAAAAAGCGTAACGCCTCCGTGTAAAATGAGATTTTTCTGTATATTCGTGCAAAATTGTCCAATCATGCAATTAAGGGGTTACATACATGTAAATCGGCAAAAATTTCAGAGGTTGGTTTGAGCACACGCTTAAACTTTTTTAAATCTGTTTTCAGGGCATTTAAATATACATTTTCATCCATCCATCCATCCAATTTGAGCCAATTTGGTCCATCCAATCACGTGATATCCTGGCACCCGTAAATCAACTCGTTGTTCCGAGAAAAACGCTCAAAAAGTTTGACAGTCCGCTTTGCGCATGGCAAAACTTTAAACTTAAATCGTCTTCTTCTCGCTTATATCATGACATATCTTCATGAAACTTTCAGGAGTGATTGGAATTTATCTTTGTAAAGGATTTAATAAACATTCAGAATTATGAAATATTGAGATTTTCTACATGTATGTAACCCCTTAATTACTTTTATGAGTTGTCTATATTTTTTGGTTTTAGAGGAAGAAAACAAAGCGTTTGAAAAAATGGAATTTCTGGTATTTTAGTTCAGCGCAAAGGCCTTCAATTTTATAGGTTTTAACGTGTTTTTATCACCCTCCCTCTTGAATTCTGATCCAATCCAAAACTCTCACCCAGGAAAGCCCTTGCCAGCTTTCCACCAACAGACTCCAAGACTCTTGCAAGATCAACCGAACGGCAATTGACTCGTTACGTTGCTTGTTTCACACATAACAAACGCCTCGTGTACGGTGTTGTGCGCGCTCCACGGTAGCCCAGCTGTTCGTTTAGCCCGCTCTCCAGACTCCAAAACCATCGGCAATGTTCGATGGCTCTTGTCCTCTTCTCTGCAAAGGCCCTGCGAAGCCGAATGAGAGTGGTAATTTCTTCCGTGCAGCATAATGCTGCGATGCTGCTGCATGTTGCAACGCGCAACAATCACACGGTTGTTGTCTATAGACTTGGCTCGTTTCACCGCTCAATAAAGAAGTCGTTTTTTACAAGTTAAGCACCCGCCGCCGTAACCTCTCGACCGCCAGCGACGAGTGCGCGCCACTTGGCTACCGGGCACCGCAGATCTTCAGCGACTTTCTTTGTGAAAACCTCTTTGTGAGACGAAGGCGTTACGTTTTTTTTTTCAATTTGAAATGATCAAATTTCAATACATTTCAAATGACAACCAAAACGTAACGCCTCGGGCCTTAAAAGGTTTCAACGCGGTGATCAAACCCCCGCAAGGGAACCCGCCCAGGAAGTCATCAACCGGTGGTTGCCTCTGACCTGACCTGGAAATTCACACTCCCAAAAAGCAGGTCACGCGCGTGCCAAATCTTGATCGTGCGGGCCCAGCGAGCGATCCTTTGACGAAAAGCCGCGATGACGTGGTCATTTGAGTATCGCTCTAGTTTGATCTTTTGGGCGGTGATACGATCGACGTAACTCGACGCAAACGGTTCGAGATTTATCACCTGAAAGCGCGTACTCTAGCGTGAGCACGTGTGGTTGGCGTGGTGACAGCTTGACACATATTTAATTTAACGATTGCTAGCGTTACGATTTGTGTTTTGAAAGTTTATCAAAACTATATGATATTTCTGAATGTTTTTCTTGTAGAAACCATAGACAACCTTTTTCTCTAGGAGGCGTTACGTTATGTATTCCGTAGATTTCTTTTATTTGAAACGATATAAAAATACAAGCTTTTAAAAGCGACTTGAAGATCTGCACAAATCTAGAAACAGGTTTAAAAAGAGTGCAAAAATGTAGCGTCATTCCAGAGAAATCGACAAATTACAAAACGTAACGCCTCCACGTTGAAAAAGGTTTCTCTGTCAAAGTAAAATATGTTTTATCTATGTTTAAAGAAATTTGTTGATCTTTACAGGAAGTTTAAACTGCTCTTATAAAACTGTCAAAAGCAACGAGTTGGTTTAGAGCAATCAACGAAATAAAAAACGTAACGCCTGCGCGTGAAACAGATTCAACTGTTTTTTTTATCATTTTTAATCAGAAATCCGTTTACAACTCCGTCAAACGAGCACAACTCCAACTACTCGTAGCTATTTTGCGTACCTTTTCCTCTTAAAAACGTCGTTTCATTGCGCGGACCACTTTTTGACGACCTGCACGCGGGAAAGTAATTAAAAGTTTCACTTTTTGCGCGTCAAGTATCTCCAGAGCACACACACACAATAATTATCGCGCGCAGTACAGTTTTGACCTGCGAAGGGGTGACCTGCTGGAAAAGGGCGGTCGTACCTTCTGCTCGAAAGTTGGGTTGCTTTCGATCAGATCGGATCTCTCTAACGTTGCGTGCACGATTTTTCCACAAACTCATTGAGCTTAATTGTCCGCCGGACGGTTTGGAGGGTTTTGCAGCAGGGAAGTCCGCAAAAGGAAGTTTCTCACGGGCGCGTCGTAACCGATGGTCAATTAAAAGTGCGTTGCAGTTTGTGGGATGGGTTTTGCTTTTGCGTGACCAACTTTGAAGATTTGAGGTGACATATCTCTGGGAAAGGTTCTTCATTGATGTCGGTTGTGAAACTGTCTCAACATAATTGATTTGAATGAATAACATTTTTTGAAGAAAATCACAACAATATGGATTGAGTCAGATTTTCTTCTAAAAATAACATTCAGTCACAAGGAAATCTCTTTTTAGGTAAAAGCGTTACGCTTTGTTTTTTAGTTGATTTCTCTGATACCAAAACACATTTTTGCAAGCTTTCTATAGCGATTTGTAGATGTCCACAAGACGTACAAATTGCTTTTAAAAGTTTTTAGAAATCTTGCGTCGTTACAGAGAAATCGCCGAAATACAAAGCGTAACGCTTTCTCTTTTTATGTGGTGGCGTTACGCTTTTTGTTTCATCGATTTCTCTTAAACCATACAATATTTTTGCAAGCTTCAAAAGCATCAAGCATTTTGTAGATCTGAACGAAACCTGCAAATTGTTTCTAAAAGATTGCAAAAATGTTGCGTCGTTCCAGAGAAATCGACAAATTAGAAAAACGTAACGCACCGCGTAAAAAGAGATTTCTCTGAACCTTGAACTTGGTGTGGCTTTATAATTTGTTTTTCGTCGATATTTCTCAAACTAAAAAAGATTTATGCAATATTTTAAGGCAACTTGTTCATCTCGTGTCAATCAACAATTTGATTTTTCAAAGATTGCAAATTATTGCGTTTTTGGAATAAATAATCGACGTAATTTAAAGCGTAACGCTTCCGCAAAAAAAAGGTTTTTGAGACTTTATGAAATATTAAGTAGATATTTATGACGGATTGATTTTGTGAGAAGTTATTGAAAAACAAATCGTAACGCGTGCAACCATATTATGCGTTACGCTTTGTGCATTGCTAATCTTTCTAAAAAAGTCAAATATTTTTGTAATCTTTTAAAAGCAATTTGTATATTACTTTTTGAATTTACATTTTTAAAGGGTAGCAAAATTGCTGTACAGCGTACCGCGGGGGCGTTACACTTTTTATTTCGTCGATTTCTCTTAAACCATACAATATTTTTGTATGGTTCAAAAATCGTTTTGTAGATCTGAACAAAACCTACAAACTGCTTTTAAAAGATTGAAAACTGTCTCGTCGTTCCAGAGAAATCGACGAAATAATAAGCGTAACGCCACCGAGTGGAAAGAGGTTTCACTGTATGTTTTTATTTTAAAAAATATGAATTACAAACAGAACGCCTGCCAGTAGAATGGATGTTTGCTGTTAATGGATTAAATATCTCTTACAGGATTGTACAGTGAAACCTCTCTTAACGCGGTGGCGTTACGCTTTTTGTTTCGCAAGGCTTCAAAAAGCGTTTTGTAGATCTGAACAAAACCTACAAATTGCTTTTAAACGATTGCAAAAATGTTGCGTCGTTCCAGAGAAATCAACAAATTAGGAAAACGTAACGCAACTGTAACTGTATAATATTTTTGCAACCCTTTTGAAGCGTTCGTCTTGTTCCAATCTAGAACCAGCTTTAAAGACATTGCAAAAATATTATGTCGGTTTAGAGTTACTGAAGAAATACAAAGCGTAACGCCTGCGCACTATGCGAGATTTATCTCTTTTTACGCGTGGCGTTATGCTTTTTGTTTTGTAGATTTCTTTCTTCCATACAATATTTTTGCAAACTTCAAAAAGCGTTTTGTAGATCTGAACAAAACCTACAAATTGCTTTTAAAACATTGCAAAAATGTTGCGTTGTTCCAGAGAAATCGACAAATTAGAAAAGCGTAACGCACCGCGTAGAAAGAGGTTTCACTGTATCTCTAAATTATCAAAACATTTATTTGTTCGACGAATGTCATTCTTCAAAACGCATTTTACCCGTTTCAGAGAAAATGTTTTAAGGCAACTCTTGAGTTCTTCCAGCGTGCGGAAATTTTCTACGCATCTACTTAAAAAAAACATATTTTACGAGGAGGCGTTATGCTTTGTATTTAGTAGATTTCTCTGAAATCATAAATATTTTTGTAAGCTTTTAAACACAATTTTTAGATCTACACAAGGCGTACAAATTGCTTAGAAAAGATTGCGAAAATTTTGCTTCGTTCCATAGCAATCGATAAATTACAAATCGTGACGCCTTCGCGTAAAGAGAGGTTTCTCTGTTGTTTTAATGATTTTTATAGGATATTCAGAAAAAAAACTCCCTGCAACAAAAATCAAGGAGTTGTCTTGGGACATTCGCCTCTGTATTGTATTTAATTATAGAAATCGACAAAATAAAAGCGTAACGTCACGTAACGTGTCGCTTAATCTGCACGTCTTTTCTGAATGCTCTAATAATTACAACGGAAATTCCATAAATTATGATCACCCAGCTGGTCTAACACCTATGAAACACAATCGTGTGACAAGTCGCCAACGACCTGAAACAGATTGACACCTGGCAGGTATATTTCACGATCATTGAGTCGACGACGAGGCGTCTCACCGCACGCTGGCAGTGATTTGAAAGTAACGCCCGGCCAACACGGGAAATGACAAATGTGTAGCACATGTTTATTGCCTTTTGGCACTTTGGTTGATGTGACATTCGATACATGATAGCTGAGGACAACTTCCTAGTAGCCGTTAATTGACTTTGGTTAGTGATAAGTACAATTCGTTGTTCAGGTCATGGACACCGGTCTTTGACCTGCGTCGCTGGACGAATTTCCGCGAAAGAACACAACTTTCTGGTGTATTCTTTCGACAAAGAAAGCCCCGATTCTTGCGGATGAGTCACGTACTGAACCATTGTTGTCTCCATCCGTCGCGACTTGAGGACCACCCACATCCGGACGTGCCCGCAGGGCCTGAAGGTCCAGCAACAAGTCTGCGGTTTCAGCCTCAAGAACGCCGTTCTCACGCGTATCGTGACAATTAGGCTTCGGAATCACCAATTCTTCTCTCGCGGACCACATTACGGCATCCGACGATTAAAGATCCATCAGGGGCAGTGCACGCACATCGCACACGTGGGTTAGGGAGTGCGTGAGCCACTTCAAAGATGTACGAAGCGTTATGGTAATTAGGCGGCTTCAAGAGTTGCTTAGAACAATCGGCACTTGTTTTAAGTTTTAGAGTCAAGTATAGAGTTGATACGTTGGGTTGAATCTCGCGACGCAAAGTTGAACCATGAATATTGATCATGAATATTTTACAGGTGTTACGCTTGGTATTTTGATGATTTTTTTCAAATAAACAACCTATTTTTGATTTTTTCTTAAAAGAATTTGTAGAAGTACACACGACGAACATTTTGCATGAAAAAGATTGCAAAAATATTAAGTGTTTTAAGCGAAATCGACGAAGTACAAAAGCGTAACGCATTCGCATGAAACTTGTTCACGGTAGATGAAGCGAATTTTCTCGCACAAATCCTTTGAAGTCCACCAAGAGAACACATGGAGTAGATATTCGCAGAAGATTGGGACCTGCTCCCTCCACATCGGAAGTCGACTAATCTTCTTCCCGTCACAGCAGACGGTCTGCTTTCTATCACAGCTCGCGATCGTTTATACGCGCGTTAGTTAAAGCGATAAATTGGATTTGGACGGTATGGTTGCTGGTTCTAACCGACGTTCCAGCAACCGTAGAGATCAACGGCCGGGACGGGAAGAATTTCGCAAAACAAACAAAAGCCGCATTCGTTCAGCGATTCCAGGCGCTGAACCATCGTCAGCTGGGATTTAGTTGCTGGAGAACGTTCTATTTTTACGGAAGGGGCCTCGCGCCGCGAAATCGGTTTATTGCTGGGCCATTGTGCCACGGGATTAATTCGTTCCCGGGGCAGCTGTTGCCGGTTGGTGGCCGAACTCGGTGGGAAGATGATCGAGAACGACTTAATTATTGGCCGGAATAGATGTGGTTCCGATCGATTCGTTGCGGATTTACGCGGACGTGCAGGTTGCGAGCTTCAGGGGAATTTTGTGAGCTTTTTTTTTTTTTTCATACATGCAGAGACGCTAGTTTTAAGAGAAGGCGTTACGCTTTGTATTTTGTCGATTTCTCTGAAACCAAAATACATTTTTGCAAGCTTCAAAAACCGATTTGTAGATCTGCACAAGACGAACAAATTGCTCAAAAATGTTGGCAAAAATGCTGCTTTGGTCCAGAGAAACCGAAAAATTACAAAACGTAACGCCTCCGAGTAAAAATATGTTTCTCTGTTTATCGTGTGACAACAATGCACAATGCACCAAATCAACCAAATCTTATCTTGTTGCAAATTAGTCTTCATGAGAAGATCCTAATCGCACTGTTTAACCCCCTCGTAAGACCAAAACTACAAACAATTAGGATCATAAATCATGCCGGCCAAATGCAATGCCTAAAGGTTGGTTCCGCCCCGCACGGAATTGCAGATTGTCCGACTTGTGGGAAAGGCACGTTACCATTGTCTGCAACAGTAGCCGCACAAACACACACTTACTAATTAGGCGTCACCTTTTTTGTTTTGTCACTATGGTTACGCGCGATTGTTATTGTTGCGGAATGTCGGAAACAGAAAAACAACACCACTAACGCAAAACAAATGACAAGGTGAGAAAAAGATGGGTTTTGTGACGAAAGTAGATGCACTCATCGCCGGCCTGCCGAATTTGAAACAAAACAATCATCGCGGTGAGATTAGTGGATCCTCATCGGAGGTACTTTCCCAGAAAGAGTCAGTCTACACTGAAAAAAAGTCTCCACTGGAAACTCAAAAAGTATTCCGGCGTTACGCTTTGTATTTCGTTGATTTCTCTCATCAAAATTTTTTTTTGTATTTTTTTATAAACCATTTGTGTTTTATTTAATATGTCACATGAATTCCACATTTAAATTTCTCTCAGTGCATCCCAAACTACCTTGCCATGGCACCTTAAAATACCATTCCAACTGTTTTGTTTCCCGTAATCAACCGCGACATCATCTTCCTTGCTTTTGTGGGGGTAATTTGGCGGACCTGTAGTGGACCCCGTCGGTGACACGTGCGACGACTTGGGCGTAAATAATCTCGCGGATGGAAATTACACTTTGATGATGGTCACAAAGTGGACTTGTTTCTTTTTCTGGCGTTGAAAACATTACCGACTTTGTTCACGTAATCGTCGCCCCGAGGGGGGCGATTGTCACGCTGACAGATGATGAGCTATTTTGGGTGGAGGTTAGTTTTCGCTCACTTGGGGTTTGTTTTTAATGATTGTAAGATTCCGAGAGCATCTGATTTTGAATGTGAACTACCTAAGTGTGGCGGAAAAGATCTAATGGAATTTTATAGATAATTTACTATCACACTTTTTGTATACCGACGATTTGTCAAAAAATTTCAATAAGTTTGCAATCCTTTTACTAATATGTAACCCTTTTTGTAACTCGGTCCTAACCAGGTCCCAGTACCAAAAAGGAAAAATAAGTTTATGAAAAAAACCCTTTTTTAACGGTACACATCAACCATAGTTTTTGCACCCAGATTTCTGTTACAGACATTTTAGTATCTTCAATACTACGGGAACTATCGATATATTTTTTTATTCATCCCCTAAATTACTGTCTTCGTAGTTATTTACAACAAAGTTTGACTATTTTTACAATCAGATTCTTGCAGGATTGGGTCCGTAAGTTTGACAATTTTGGAATAAGAAGACAACAACTTCCTTGGTTGCTGTGCACCCTTAAGCGGAGGCGTAACGTTTTGTAATTTCTCGATTTCTTTGTAACGATGCAACAATTTAGCAATTTTTTTGAAACCATTTTTACATCTTGTGAAGTTGTACAAAACGCGTTCTGAAGATTGCAGAAATTATTGTTGGTTTTTGAGAAATACTACGAACAACAAAACGTAACGCCTACGCGTGTAATTGTGCGCAGACGCTGTGCTTCTCCGATTACACATACAATTTTTGTAATCTTCTTGAAGCTAATTGTAGATTGCAACAAGATGAACAAATTGCTTCAAAAAGATTGTTAAAATATTATGCAGTGAAGAAATGAAATGAGAAATTGATGAAATATAATGTGTAACGCCCGCGCTCTATGCGAGTTTTTAATTTATTAAATATTACCTTCCAGATGATTAACATAATTTATTTTTCTTCCTTTTCAGGTAAGATTCGATAATCAATGTTTTAGAAAAAAGCATAGTAAGTACAACAAATTTCAAGTGCCAACATTTTGCTTTCCCATTATACAAAAAAAAAATCTCTAAAAGGAATGATCAGCTGTCGTCCAAATTAGGAAATCACAACTATCAGATAAATCTTGTCGCAAGACCAGCTGATAACACCCTAATCCACCGTCAGAGCACGCAATCCGAAATCGAACACGCGTCTTGCCACACGCTAATGAGTCGCCTCTCAAGTCCTCTTTCAATCGGTACTCCGTAATGATATCTTTCGAGGCCCGGATCAAGTACCATTATCATCCGTCAAATCGTAGTCTTCGTCGTCGTCCAGTCGATTAAAATTTCGTTGTGATTGTGCTCTCTTGTCGCACGTAGCTTTTTGACGTTTCGAGAAAATGAAATTATATGTTTTTAGTGCGTTCATGCCGCGAATTCTCTGATTTTTAAATTTTTTATTATGCGTCCCGGTAATTTACGAAATTGAAAAAAAAATAATCAAATTTTGGTCTGGAAATTCAGATATTTGGTAATGGAAATAGATGCCAAGTCGTATACTTAATACAGTTAATCCTCGCATAGTGAGCAGGCGTTACGTTTGGTATTTCGTCGATTTCTCAACCACGACACAATATTTGTGCAGTCTTTTTGAAGCAATTTGTTAGTCTTGGTCCAATCTACAATTAGCTTCAAAAACATTACAAAAATAATATGTCGTTTTAGAGTAATCTAAGTTACAAAAAGCGTAACGCCTACGCACTATGCGAGGTTTAACTGTACGTAATCGATAAGAATTTTAGAGCATTAGAATTTGTATTTGGCATGTATCAGCACTAATTTTTCTGCTTAGGGAAAATTGATAGAATTTTAGTTTACAGATCCATAAAATGCCTAGCGCTTTAAATATTGCAATTATATTTTATATATTTTTGAAATAGTGGGTTTTTTTATTAAGTATATTTATATTTTTTTTAATAAAATTAAAACATTAAAATTATTCTTCATCACAAATGTGACGAAAGAAGACAGCTATTTAAGCTATTTTTTTTGCATAATGTTTTGTATGGCTTCGGTTAAAATAGGACCAGAACAAAACAATTAATACACCGATTTTATTGTTTTATTGTTCTAAAATTTCCTTAGCTATTCAATCTGTCGTCCCGAGTTTCCTCAGTTGGCGGTATAAAACATGAAATTAAAAAAAAATATCTCAAATTTTACATTGACTGGCATGATTTTATTTTTTGTCACTCCTTGTTTTTTTTAGACATTTTCAAAGAAATTTGTCTAGCTTTTCTACTCATGTCATATAAAAAATATATAAAAATAAATATTAAAAATGGACTATTTAATATGAATCTAATTGAATAAAAAATTGCGGTTCATTTGAAATCCAAAGGACAACAAAAATCAATTTTTAATTTATTTTTAAGCTTTTGAAAAACTGTCGTCTTTGTTTGGATTGAAGTGTAGTGGTGATAACCAATTAATTTGATTGAGCTAATTATATGATTTTAAGGTTGAAAAACAACAAATACAGAGCAATCTCTTTTTACGCTTTTTTTTTTAAATAATTGCAAAAATGTTGTATCGTTTCAGAGCAATCAGAAAATTAAGAAAAAGAGTACAGTGAAACCACTTTTTACGCGAAGCGTTACGTTTTACTAATTTTGTTGATTTCTCTGGAACGACGCAACATTTTTGCATTCTTTTAAAAGCAATTTGTAGGTTTTGTTCAGATCTACAAAACGTTTTTTGAAGCATGCAAAAATATTGTATGGTTTAAGAGAAATCGACGAAATAAAAAGCGTAACGCCACCGCGTAAAAAGAGGTTTCACTGTATCATCATTAGAAAATAGTGCAAAAGTCAATCTTTTTCATTGTTTGTTGATACCACCACTCGATTTTGATATTCCAGACGGGCATAACGTCGCTATCATGAGTGATAATTTATAACAGCATGTAACGCCTCCACCTTAAAATAAATTTGCTGACCAGAGAAACCTTTTTTATGCGGAGGCGTTACGCTTTTTATTTCGTCTTTTTCCTTGTAACCAAAAAACTTTTTTGCAAGCTTTAAAATTCGAATTGTAGATCTCCATAAGACGTACAAATTGCTTCGAAAAGCTTCCAAACTTGTCTTCGTTCCTGAGAAATTGACAAGTTACAAAACGTAACGCCTCCGCGTACAAATAGATTTCTCTGTATATGAAATGATGGTAATTTTTGACGAAATATCTCAGGTTTAAACCGATATTACTAGATTCATAAATGTTTCCTGTGACATCAAAGCACAACCGCGACGATCAGTCCAATGCTCTACACCTGAGCCTGTTACCTTCCTTGATCGCACACGCTCGTAATGAGTCGCACGTCCAGCTTAAGACACTTGATCATCCTCCTCATCGCGGTGTCTCCTGTGTGTGTGGCGAGTGTGGCCGCTTGAATCAAGTGGCCTTCCTTTCGCTATCGTTACCTACTTGAACGATTCCAAGATCCAAGGCACTATACGCTTAGGTTGTGAGAAAATTCTAAACAAACTTAATGTTAAACTTAAAAATTGTTTGGATTTCTTAATAGTGCCAAGATTTCCTTAATATTTCTCTATAAAATTGTCAAGAAGTACCATTTTATAATTTGTTCCAACCTTTCCCTTCAAAATCTTGGACGACAACATTGCCAAAAGGAAATGCAAAAGAGATCCGAGGATCGCTTACGCGTTGAGGTGAAACATGATTCACACATAATTCGCGATGCACTTGAATGAAGGGGGGTATCAATGACACACCGTGCCACCATGGTGAAGGTAGTACGAAAGGGGGAGCCTTCTCCGCGAACACACTACGATACGCTGCTGCTGGCCGCACGCGGTCAATCAACGCGTGTTCATGTTGTACACTTGCGTTGTACTCCGGCCAATTAGCATGGACAACATGGCACCGGAATGAAGTTTGCTATTGAGCCGTGAATGCAACCGCTGTCATGTAATCATGCGTTACGGGCGTTACGGAACGCGAGAAGAACGTCGAAGTTAGTAGAATTTGGCGGTTTTGCTACCTCAAAACAAGGGCAGGGCCACCGATCAATGTCCGATGTAACAAGGATACGGCATGACTTCCCCCCCGAAAAACAAAAGATCTGTGTCACTGCAGTGTTTCTGTCACACAAAACATTCACGGTCTTGTCTCAGCGTGTACAGGAAACCCAATCTCCCTGCACCAGACTGCATGGTGCAGCCTTTGGTGGCGAGCCTTGTTATGTCTGCAACCAAGACCGCCGTCGTCTGAGACAATGCCGGCAGGTTGTCACCGTCGCCGCAAGGCATCTCAGTTACGCGCGCGTCAAGTCGGCGGGCTCAAGGGTGAAAACGTGCGCGAAACTCGTTGAAGACCTGGCTTCTATTGTACCTACAACACCACCACCGTGTGTTGAGATTCGTCTTTGTTTATGGTTAATCTCCCGCGCGCGCTCGCGCTATTACGATGCGACGCGTTGGTCACGGCTCGGAACAGGTTGAACTCGGTAGCGCCCTCGAGGTTGATTAGTTCCTGAAGTCAGTCGGTCAGCTTGGGGACCTCCAGCCTGCAGCAGTCCCCTATTGTGATGAACGGTTGGTTATGAGGTGTGTTTGCCAATTTCAATGAAGTCATTTCAGGGGGGCACCCTGACCGAGTAATGAACTATTAGTTGCAGAGATAGATAGAGAGATTGAACGCCGCAAGGTGTGGATTTTGAGCTGCTGCAGCTAGGGGGAATCAATTTGATTTGGAGCTTTCTTTTGAGGGATGGTAACTAATTTCGCAGTGTCCCGCAGGGGTTATCACTCTGATAAGTGTACTTTTCCGGATCATAATCTTGCTGGCGGGAGGTCGGCTCTCGAAAGAGGAGGCTCATTTTGGGAGCGTCCCTGTGCGTCATAGCTGATGATGGTGGGTAATCGAAGTTGAGTAATATGTGTTACGCAAAATTTTCGCATGCATCTAGTTTAGATGGTCTATTTAAATAATAAGTCTACCGCTGCCAATTACTTCCTAAGCCGTCGATCTTTTTATGTTTCGCATTGTGGATCTTATAAATCCTGGGCAGATTTGTATAACATAATAATTTTCAGACCAGCCTTGTTCTTCTGCTAGGCCGATCGGGATAAACTGTTGCTTAACCAGGAAAAGACATCTTAAGAGAAATCCAAACAATATTCCGAAAAAGATCAAATCCTTCGGCAGTAATTTGCATTTTTCTTTTAAAAAAAATCGTTATATTTTAGAAAATTTGAAGAACGTGCAGAAAAACAATTTAAAAAACTTTTGGTTTTGATTTTTGTGTTTAATTTGATGGAAAGCAGATCGAAAATCGGTCTTATCTAAAATAACATTTTGGACCTATCGCAAATTAATCCAGGAAATGCACTCTAAAAGACAAACAATCGCTTGTTGTTTTTCTCGAAAATTAAAATTTTTAGAAATCTGAAGATATTTTTCTTCTAATTTAATTTTTGAAAGAAAAAAAATAAGGTTTGAACCCTTTTTTTAGAATTTTCTACACCTTAAAAGTAATGTGATTGTAGCAAATAAGCAAGATTTTTTCAATTAGCTTGTTTTATCCATGTTTTGATTCCCCACTGAGAAAAGGCTTTAAAATCGCTCGAACTTCTTCACTAAACCATCTCAACCAGGGGTGCTCAACCTTCCGGCCCGCGACTGCTTTTGTTAGATGAGTTATGATATCTGCGTCTTAATTTAAAAAATAGTCAATTGAACGAATTTCCACATGTATAACAAAAATGATTTTCATTCAATTGTTTCAATTTTTCACTTCGTTTATTTATTAGGGCTCAATCGATTTAACTTCACGGAGCCGAGTGGCTGTTTCACAAGTTTGGTAACTAATATGTTACAAAAGGATCTTATTGAGGAATTTTTAAAACTATGAATTCCCAGAGATGTTTCCAAAACGGCATTGCTACGTTGATCGTTTCTCTCCAATCGTCTCCAATTCCAGCCGAATCACAAATCAGCGATACCAGCTGGGATAGAGTGAAGAATGGGGTGACCTTGGATGATGGCTTCTGTTGAGGTTTTGGATGATCACAAAATTGGGGTTGTGTGGGTTTCATTGGACCTTGTTGTTGTTGTTCTTGTCCAGTTGTGGCAGCCAAGTACAGTCATGCCTCGGTTTTGCACGCCTCGGTTTTGCACTGCCCCGGTTTTGCACCGTTCAGCTGCCTCGGTTAAGCACGGCCCAGTGCTAAACTGAAGCACAGAGCTTATGGGATTTTGGCTATATGGGAGACATTGGCTATAATTCTATGAATAATCATGCAAACATAAAAAAATTATAGTGTTTTGGAATCGGGATGATGTCAGCTATCCATTAAAATTATTACTTCATGAAAATTTTCACAAAAATACGTATTTTTCCTGTATTTTGAAAATGCATATTTTTTTCTCTAAAGAAACCAAAAATATATTGTTATTGCAATATGGGTATCAAATGATCAGGTTTTTTTCATACATTTTGGATGTAACAATAACATTTTTAGAAAATACTCAAAATTTTCACAAAACTACGTATTTTCGAAAAAAAATACTCAAAATTTCAATTTTTACAATATGGGTATCAAACGATCGGGATTTTTTCATACATTTCGAATTAAATAACAACATTTCTAGAAAATACTCAAAATTTTCACAAAACTACGTATTTTCGAAAAAATACTCAAAATTTCCGTTTTTACAATGTGGGTATCAAACGATCGGGATTTTTTCATACATTTCGAATGTAATAACATATTTTTTGAAAATACTCATAATTTTCACAAAACTACGTATTTTCGAAAAAAAAATACTCAAAATTTCCGTTTTTACAATGTGGGTATCAAACGATCAGGATTTTTTCATACATTTTGAATGTAATAACAACATTTTTAGAAAATACTCAAAATTTTCACATAACTACGTATTTTCGAAAAAATACTTAAAATTTCCGTTTTTACAATGTGGGTATCAAACGATCGGGATTTTTTAATACATTTTGAATGTAATAACAACATTTTTAGAAAATACTCAAAATTTTCACAAAACTACGTATTTTCGAATAAATACTCAAAATTTCATTTTTTACAATATGGGTATCAAACGATCGGGATTTTTTCATACATTTCGAATGTAATAACAACTTTTTTAGAAAATACTCAAAATTTTCACAAAACTACGTATTTTTGAAAAAAAAATACTCAAAATTTCCGTTTTTACAATGTGGGTATCAAACGATCGGGATTTTTTCATGAGTATTTTTTTTTCGAAAATACGTAGTTTTGTGAAATTTTGAGAATTTGCTCAAAATGTTGTTATTACATTCGAAATGTATGAAAAAATCCCGATCGTTTGATACCCATAGTGTAAAAATTTAAATTTTGAGTATTTTTTAAAAAATACGTAGTTTTGTGAAAATTTTGAGTATTTTCAAAAAAATATGTTATTACATTCGAAATGTATGAAAAAATCCCGATCGTTTGATACCCATATTGTAAAAATTTAAATTTTGAGTATTTTTTCAAAAATACGTAGTTTTGTGAAAATTTTGAGTATTTTCTAAAAATGTTGTTATTACATTCGAAATGTATGAAAAAATGCCGATCGTTTGATACCCATATTGTAAAAATTGAAATTTTGAGTATTTTTTTCGAAAACACGTAGTTTTGTGAAATTTTGAGAATTTGCTAAAAATGTTGTTATTAAATTCGAAATGTATGAAAAAATCCCTATCGTTTGATACCCATATTGTAAAAATTGAAATTTTGAGTATTTTTTTTTCGAAAATACGTAGTTTTGTTAAAATTTTGAGTATTTTCTAAAAATTTATATTGTTAAATCCAAAATGTATTAAAAAAACCTGATCATTTGATACCCATATTGCAATAACAATATATTTTTGGTTTTTTTAGAGAAAAAAATATGCATTTTCGAAATACAGGAAAAATACGTATTTTTGTGAAAATTTTCATGAAATAATAATTTTAATGGATAGCTGACATCATCCCGATTCCAAAACACTATAATTTTTTGATGTTTGCATGATTTTTCGTACGATTAAAGCCAATGTCTCCCATATAGCCAAAATCCCATAAGCTCTGTGCCTCGGTTATGCACGCCTCGGTTTTGCATCCCCCATATGCGGTGCTAAACCGAGGCACGACTGTAATTGTTTTTTGATGTTTCTTTGTGTTGGTTTTTCAGCTTGAGGGCCATGGCCTTGAAGTCCTGGATTCGATTATGTGCAGTTTTACAGCTAGTGCACGAGGCTTCTGGAGTCCGTTTAGGGTTTCGGCATAACTTTGAAGTGTGTCCGTATTGATAGCATCTTTGGCAGTACATGACTTTCGGTATGAAGAGTCGTACTGGGATGATGACACGTTTATATTCGACGAAGTCGGGAAGAACTGTGCCGGCAAACGTAATTCGCATTCCGTTTGCAGGGATGTACTTATTTTCCAGAGTAGAAAATTTAGCCAGTTGGTTACATCGAACGATGGGTACACTTTCCATGGCAGGATTTTTGAATTTGCCTTGTCCATGCTTGAGAAGATCCTTGGGGTTGAGTCCTGGTTCATACACGATTCCATCTATCTCAACATTGTGACATGGCACATATACACGATGAGATGATGTGAATGTCGGATTGTTGGTTAGATGGTTTGCTTCGTCACGATCGGTAAGAACAATTTTCACTGTGTAACGATTTTGTTTGCTGATGTTTAGTACCGTCGGGTAATAACGGTTGATAGTATCAGCCAAGCTTACAAATTTAATCGGGATGTCGAGTTGCCGTATCAAAACGACAAAAGGGCCGTTTGCAGATTTGGGATACTGTCACACCCAGCCAGCACGTTGAGCAGGTTTCACTTTCGCGAATTGTAGTTCTTTTGTTTCCATATTGTAACAATGATGCAAACGATAGCAAAGCAAACGATCCGATCTCGTCGGATGCTGAGGAGCGACTGTATTTAAAACATTGAAATTACCATTTTTATGACGACGAAAGTCCACATTTTGTCACCTTAATTTGAAATTAAAAAAAATCTTTTTGATTCAAAATTTATAATGATCGAAATTAATAAACTCTTTGAAAACAAGACACCAGAAAAAACAATTGAAATTTCGTAAAAACGTGAACATTTTCATTTTTTACAACTTTTTTAATTTTAAATAAGGCTGGTACAAATTTTATTTAAGGTTTTTGCTCCCCTTCAAAGTTTTCGAAAAAAAGCGTTTAAATCATGGTTTAAAATAATGTTAAGCATGCTTGGGTTGATTTGAAAATCTTTTGAATTTTTGATAATTTCCGATGTTAAGTACCGTAAACTGGGGTGACTTTGATAGCCCGGGGTGACATTGATAGCCCGGGGTGACATTGATAGCCCGGGGTGATATTGATAGAAATTTGATTTGGCTACTAATTTTGATACATCCAATGTAACATTCTCATTTATGCATATATGTTCGATAATAAGGTATCCCTTAATGCTTACATACTCAAAATTCTCAAAAATGTTTAGATATTAATTTGACGGGCATTTAAAAAATCTATCAAAGTCACCCCGGGCTATCAAAGTTACCCCAGTTTACGGTATCGCAAATAGAATTGCTTTGTTTCCTTTAAATCTTACGTTTTTTGAAAACTAATGATTGCAAAACAACAAAACTAGTGTAAAATACCTCCCCCTCAGCCCCGGCCAGAGTCGAGGGACAAAAACTTTGAAAAATATTTGCATCGGCCTAAATTGTTGGCTACAACACAAAAAAAAGTTCAAAAGAAAACTAAATTTGAATGTGCAGATGGTTCACTGCGTTATTTTTTAAAGGATTTTAAGGATTAAACAAAAGTGATATTTTTTAAAGAAATGAGTGAGCAATTGATAAATTTTATGTATTGTTTCCGAAAATGTTGAAATGTACAATGTTAAAAAACGAAAATTTCCAGCTTGGTTTAAATTCTTGTATACATTTTTTCAGTAATTAGTAGAAAAAAATAATATAAATTTATACAATTTGATTGGAATGGGAGGAATTCAAAAATAGTAGCCGTACACAGAAAAAATGATGGTAAAAAAGTGAACCTGATGAATATTTACCAGAAAACATTTTTTTTACATTTTCTTTTGTGAGATTACACATTTTTTCAACACCAAATATGTCACCATTTCCTAATGAATATTACCATCATACCAAAGTTCAACTTTTCCATTCTGTTATTTTTGGTAGAGAACAGTAGGCCGTTCCACTGCTCGGAAATAACAAAGAACTAGTTTCATGACGGAATTGCAAAAACAAAATTGTAGAATGTTTTTCTGCCTTCCTATTTTTTAAATCTTTATTTATGTATGTTTTTTGCAACGTTTCTTTTAGATTTTGTTTATTTGTTTTTATTTTTATTGTTTTTTACACACACACTTCTTTGCTTGCACCAAAACTTTAAAGCAATTTTTAGAGAATTTTTAAACTTTTGACACCGTCTGTAAAGTTGTGATATACCTACCTATTCTATTTCAAATTTGAAAAAAAATGTAAATTCGTGTTCAAACAGCATTCTGGCAAAATTTAAACAGAGCAGTAAATTATTTCAGTATTTTGACAGGAATGTTTAAACGATTCTAGCAAGATTCTAACAAGATTCAGATCAGAAGGTATGGATAAAACTCAAACTTTGGTAGCTCAAAAAACCTCTATCTCTAGAGTCCACGCCCCTGGTTGATAAAGAGAAGTCTGTTTTCCATTTCATAAACCTAAACAACAGCTTAGTACAAGTCCCTAGTTGTAGCGGACAGTGTTGATGGTCATTACAACGAATAAATCATTACTCAAACGGTTAACCAAAACAAAACCCTCCTCGACTTGTCCGCGTCTTCTGCGGTCTCAAATTCCTCCAAGTCTGCAATCCCCCAGTCGACTTTGTAGTAAGGTTCTGTAAGGGCTTGCTGGCTGCTGCTGCAACCGCAGATGTTTTATGGTGGCGTGGTTGCAATTCCGGCAGGTTGTTGTCGTCGCTGTTACAGTACTAACTAGCCCGTGGATGAGAAGCGCTGCAATCAGTTTTGGCCTATCTTGTTGCAACGTGGTCTCTCGTGTACTCGAGGGGTGTACCCGAAGAAGTAGTACAACTCTTGAAACGCGTTACACAAGACCTTTTTGGGCGGAGCTCACGAAACTTTGCTGGAGTTTTATGGAACTCAAATTCACTTGACCACTAAGTTGGAATCTTTGGCATGTCGGACAAAGTGGAGTACACTTAATTACCCGGAGCAGATATGCCAGCCCAAAATTCCGACCTGCATCGAGGGTGCGATTTGTTGCAAAATACGTTATATTTCATTCACAGTTCAACTTTCTCTCGCGCGCTCGCGCCCGATGATTTATTAGTCCCCGTTTTTGAACGCATTTGAACAGTGTACCGCCCCCTCGCCTCGCCGTTATTGTTATTTTCCCGAGTGCAAAGTTGGACGGACGGAACGCATTCCGCATTCCGCAAATCAATTCCATAAATTTATTCATTCTGACGTTTGGGGAAGAACGCCCTCCTCGAGCGGGCTTTCAACATTCCACATTTTTTTCTGTTCACACTTTCAATTGTTTTGTTGGTGGTTTGCAAATTGCTTGGGTACAAAAAATTAATGTTGAATCGAATTTTTATATTCAAATGCATTGCAAATACAAATGCACTGTAAATTAAATTGAAATTTTTTATAAGAAACATGAGGATTATATTATAAGCTAGCTTCAAGTCTAAATTGAGCAATTCTCTGAGATTTCGGTCATTCGATTTTTTTTTGTATTTTTTTAATCCGGCTGAAACTTTTTTGGTGCCTTTGGTATGCCCAAAGAAGCCATTTTGCATCATTAGTTTGTCCATATAATTTTCCATACACATTTGGCAGCTGTCCATACAAAAAGTGATATATGAAAATTAAAATTAAGTATCTTCTGAATGAATTTTTGATCGATTAGGTGTCTTCGGCAAAGTTGTAGGTATGAATAAGGACTACATTCAACAAACATTCAATTTTACGCCCTTTTGCAAAGTTAGTCTTGATTTAAAAAAAAATGAACGAAAAAAATCGAAAAGATCGGAAAATTTCACGAAAGTTTCATATTTTAACATTGAAAATCGGACCATTAGTTGCTGAGATATCGACATTAGAAAATGGTGGGTTGTTTGGGTGAGACGTAGTTAACATCAATTTTCCTGTTTTTTAATCTTTGCATAGCAATATCTCAGCAACTAAGGGTCGTATCAACAATGTTCAAAAAGCAAAATATAGAGAATTTACGCAGCTTTAAAAAAAAAATCATTTTTAATTTTTTATTTTTCAAACGTGGGCAAACATGTGCACAAATTAAAAAAAATGAATAACTGCGACTATTTTTAAAAAGTTACCTAAAAATGGCTATAACTTGAAATCGGTGCACTTTATTAAAATTTCACTAAAGAACTTTTTAATTGCAAACTCGATTTTACATCGAAAAATGAAGTTGAAAAATTTGTGCGACCAATATTTCGATTTTTTGAAAAAAAAAACAGTATCGATTCAAAAATTATTAATTTGGTTAAAGATTTTTAGCACATTCTGGAAATTTCTGAAAAGTTGGCAAACATATCAGAAAATAAAAAAATATAAATAGTGTTTTTTTAGTTTTAGTGAAAAAAGTGAAATTAAAAATCACCAAATTTGTTTTACCATGTATCATTTTTTCAGTGTAGTCCTTATCTATACCTACAACTTTGCCGAAGACACCAAATCGATCAAAAATTTCCTTCAAAAGATACAGTTTTTTGAATTTTCATGCATCATTTTTGTATGGAGAACTGCCAAATGTGTATGAAAAATTATATGGACAAACTAATGATGCAAAATAGCTTCTTCGAGCATACCGAAGGCACCAAAAAAGTTTCAGCCGGATTAAAAAATACAAAAAAAGACCGATTTCTTAGAGAATTGTTCAATTATGTATTTCATATTAAAACTATTTTCGTGTAAATTGGGTATTATCTCTTTGAATAAAATTATTTAAGAATATCATATAAAGCAATCTCAATCTGGCTTGTAAAGTATTTCTTGCACACTATTTCATAATTTCTCCAGCATTTTAAAGCATACTCAACGCTTATCAAATTGTTATGCATCGTTGGTCTTGCGCGAAGACTGTTTTTTCTTTTGCTAGTCTCCTACTTGCCATTTTATTGTTTGAATTAATTTCACCTGTACTCACCGTGCTATCTAGAATGACTTCCCCAGGAATGTTCTCGACTGTGAAGAAGTGAAAGAGAGATTAGGGGTGAGCGTAACGGAATGAATTAGACCAATTTTCTACTAGTTCTATGCCAGACGACAAATTCACTTCTAGGAGGTAGTGGTCTTCTCTGTTTTACTTTAGTTGTCCACTTCTTCCAACATTAATTTTCTTAAATTTATTTCACTTGTTTTAATTGCTTTTTATGGTTTGTTTTGAGAGTTTTTATTTACAATAATTACTTGTTTTAAATATTTTGCTTTTCTTTTTTCTGTTTAGTCTTAAGTGCTTCTTTAAACTTATCATGTCTGTGTTTTAATATTCTTTTTCCAAGGCCATCACTAAACTCGCAATTTTGCACTTTTTTACGACCACTAATTTACAGCTTTTTCCCCATTCAGGCAACATTATGCGAACTTTCCCGTTGGGTGGTACCCATTGCTCACTGTTATCTCCATGAAGCCAAGAGTGTGTTCTAGGTCTAGACTCTGTTCGGTGTGGTCTTGTTGGAGGGGCTAGCGTGCAGCGCTGCGTTCGTGATGTGCATAGTGAAAATCCCTCCGGCAGGAGATTCCTTATCTGAGCCCAGCCAGACGGAGTTTTTTGCAACTCTAAAACAATTAATTCATTATGCTGACGAAGGCGGTCGTGATTTAATTTTCGGACTCGTTTCGGAAGGCGGCTTTGAAAAGTGCTTTTAATTTTAAGCAACTTCACAATTGTTAGATTGTTTATCAGGACCCAACCTTCAACTGGAGTCATTTTTCAAACATTTTCGCAGCTGCTTAGCCAAATCAACATTCCAAGCTTCGAAAAAGTGGGAGCCCCCCGAAGGCCACAGATATCTGTGCTACGATATCGTTCCTAGTTCAAATCTAAACCAAGTGGCGTAGGCTTCGAAGCCTAATCCGACTAATCATCGCACGCCCAGCGGTGTAATTTTTAAACATCGCTCGTTGAGCATAAAGCTGCCACCTTAAACGGACCCTCGCCTTAAAGCTTAAAGCACAGACAAATAAACATGAAATTTTAAGTTTTTAGAAATAAAAATATGAAACTAAACTCACATCCACTTGTCTCTGTCATAAAATCCGATAGTTTTTTCTAAGGTAGGTCGTAGACCGGCGATGGCGTGAGTACCAGAAATGATTTACCAATATCGGTGCACCGCCACAGCCTCCGCGTGATACCTATAGCTGCCTAGTCCAGATGGTTTCCCACTGGGGCGGGCTCCCTTCTCGGCTAGAATGGGCAACACGGCTGCCCACCTGGGCGAGACTAGGGGTGACCGCAATTTAGCGACAAGTGTTTTAAGGCAGAGCGGTTATGCAATCTTGCACAGTCTGGGAAGGAAGTGGGACATGGGTAGATTCGCACAGATGGACCAAAGTTAGAAAAAAACACGAAATTTTAAAATGAAGAATTTTGTTCTAAATGAAAAAATGACCCTTCTGGGTCAATGTAGATTCGAAAAGTACATTAAATTTCCCATAAAATTACACGTTCCAAACATTTTTACAGTCGTGTAACGGAAAATGGTAGAGTTTTTAAAACTTTTTTAGTGATTTTTTCGATGAAAAATACTTTGTTCCGGAATTCTGAGTACGTCATCAAATCGGGCGTCTAATTTTACAAAAAAGACTCTTTGACACCAAATTTCTATCTTATCACCGTTTCAGGCTGCAAATTATTGAAAAAACACCACTTTTTTCGCATGTTAAAATGGGAAATTTCTTACAAGAATATCGGGTTTCAGACATTACTCTTAAAGAAGATATCAATATTTCTAAACAAAATAATTCTTATAAATATAATCATTTGGAGCAAATCTGGAACAGATATTGATATAGTAGAAGAAATCCTCCAAAAATCTTTTTTTTCAAGTTTTTTAATTGAATAAGATAGAAGAAGAATTTATGATTAAATTACAATCTGAGTCTTTTCTGTGTTTTTTTTTTATTTTTTTCTTGAATTTGTTACTTATGCTGCACTGAATATAAAAAATGTATAAGCCTTAAACATTTGTTTTTTACAAATAATTAATGACACCTTTTTTATAAATACTTTAAAATTAGTATCCCTAATTACAAAATTTTCAATTTACGATCCAAATTGAATTCAACAAAATTACATTTTTTTGAATTAATACTTCTTGAGTTTAAAAAATCATGTTTGAGGTAAAAACGTTTTACAGTGTTTGATAAAACAAACATAAGTTTTTAATAAAACCATGAGTTAAAGAATACACAGCTAAAAAAGTAGTAATTCAGCTGCGTGTGAATGGTCTGGGTGTAAAAAAAATTGCATTATTTTATGAAAATCTATGTAATATTACACCCTGAAATATGTAGCCAATCAGTATGGGAAACCTACTTTACCGAAATGTCATGCTCATATATGCGTTTATCCTTACAGCTTTTCATCGGTCTGATGGCCGTGTGGGCTAAGGCGCCAGTCCTTACTGTTGGTGCTGGGTTTGAATTCCGTCGGTTGCAGCTTTTTTTTGTGTTTGCAAAAAATGTACATGCAGTGTGTAATATTAAGTGTTTATTTTGACGAAGGTGATGTGCATGCTTTTGCATGCGATTTTACCATCGGATTTTTTGCTGTCTAATCTAATCTAATCTAATCTAATCAGACCCTAGCGCAGCCAATCTTTCGAAGGGATCCTGGAGAGTGCCTTAGGTTAGATGACGCCTAGCACTCTTCTTGTCATTTATTAACATTTGTAGTGCGCCATTGCATTAGAATGCATTGAAACATCACAAGCGTTAAAGCGGCCAGGCCTACTGCGTAAAGCCGTATCGCAGAGATGACTCGTAATTGGGTTGAGTTTGAGCACTGAGTGTTCGAACAACAACACAATTCTGAATCGACAGGGGAGGAAGAAGCGTGGGGACACACCACCATACGCTCCGAGATTTTTTGGTTGTATTCGTTGGGAGCACCATGCTAAGAAGGTTTGGTACTCCGGGACCCTCTGGGATGGGACATTGTATTTCCACGAATGCCCTGGACACTATTTGCCGTGGTTATAGCGCCACAACTCGCTCTCTGTAACAGTATTCCTAATTCCAGTCTACGCTCACCAAGTCGTCATGGCCTAGTGGTTAGCATTTTTGCAAACCAATCCAAAGGACGGAGGTTCGAACCCCGGCTCGAGCTACTTTTGATTTTTCGTTCATGTTCATCATTTCAAATTTCTGTGTTCTTAACTTTCTCGTTGGGAGCAGATGGGCATCGAACCCAGAACCATTCGCTTACAAAGCAAACACCGTAAGGCGTCATCCATAAAGTATGTCACGCTAAAATCTGCCAAAATTAACCCCCCCTCCCCCCTATGTCACACTTTGTCACGCTGGCTCTGACCCCCCCCCCCTTCAGAAAGTACGTCACGTCCCCCCCCTCCGCACTTTCTTGTTTTTTGTACAATTTTACACAGTAAAAAAAAATCATGGTAATATTACATCTGGGAAGGGGTACATCTTTTATGTCAGAAAAAATGTGTAATTTTACCTCTGAAAATGAGTAATTTTACCACTTTTCTAGAGTAATGTCACTTTTTAAGTCTAAATTGAGGTAAAATTACATCAATTAATCTGCAAAATTCCACCTTCAGAAATTAAAGCTTCGAAATTTACACATTTTTTTACTGTGTAGAATGATTTTTAAAAAGGATGATTTTGAAATTCGGAATTCATTCGAGAATGTTTTTAATTTTTACAGGTTGCGTTTGGATTTTTTAAATTTTGTTCAGTGTTGTAGTGATAAAAATCAAATAAAAATCACAATCACAGTTTTATAAGCATTTTAAATCTATCATCAAAAACTCTGTTTCTTAAAGCCTTTAATCGTGTTTGATTTATGAGTAAAAAATATCAAACATTAAATTTTTAAAGCTATATTTAAAAAAATAATTTTTCAATATTGAAGAAATAGTCTAGCGTGACGTCACAGTCTCACGTACCCCCCCTCTCCCCCTTGTCACACTTTGTCACACTTGCGACAACCCCCCCTCCCCCCCAAGGGCGTGACGTACTTTATGGATGACGCCTAACCAGTCAGCCACGGCCGCTCCTCTTACCATCGGTTTTTTTGCTGTGTACATAAATCATTTTTCAAACAATATTCAAATGGTAAGATTCGTCTTAAGGTCCACACTATGGCCATGGATGTTTTTTTTTTCAAAAAAAGTTTAAATAATAGTTTCGTAGGAAATTGTTATTTTAAACCCAAAGTAAATTTTAAAGTCACTGTTTTTCTTACAACTTTTTCAACCTAAAAGTGTTTATAAAGAATTGATAACGTTAAACTATTAGCAAGATTATTTTTAATATTTTATTTGAAAAAAAAAAAAAATAACACAATTAACTGTTTGTTTACCAGAGTTTATTTTCTTTCAATAAAATGTACTAAAATTTGAGATTAAGTCAATGAAAAGTTTCAGGTTTGTTTGTTTTTATACAGTGGACTCTCTCGTTATCGATATTGAAGGGACCGTCGAGAGAGGGAGTAAAAAAAAAAATTATAGAACGGAACATCCAAGCAATCTTCTTGAAGGGACTGAAAATTTTATTGACAGCTGTAGCAATATTGATATCGAGAAGATCGACAGCCAGAGAGTCCACTGTAAAACCAAAACCAATTTTGTAGCATTAACCAGCTTTATTCATAATTCTACTAAGAATCTTGCTCTATTGATAATACCTTTAAATTTGAAGATATATTTGAATTCGGTTTCAATAACACTTAAAACTTGTATTTTGGAAACTAATCGTATCTTTTGTTAGTGTAGAATTGTCTAAAGAATTCGATATTGCAATCCGCTTTCCGATTCGAACTCATTTTCTTTGTTACAATATGACATTTAAAGAGTATTCAAATAATCAAATTTATCCAATTTGTTGACACAATTTATTAATTGAAACACACTTTACACAGTTTTTATTTATATATTTTGTATGAAAGTTGTATGAAATAAAAGTTTACAATATTACAGGGTTTTAGGACCCTGTTGATTTTTTTTCTAAAATTCATTTCAGTAGCTCGAAAAATACATTTTACATTTTTATACATTATTTCAGCATTTATGCTGAATTTTCTGACTGAATTGAGGTTCTATACAAAGTTTCAGATTTGTTTAGAGGTAGTTAAGAAAGAATAGTTGCAGTTTAAAGAAAACTTTATTTTCAAATTATTTTACATTTTGATTTTATTCTTTTATGTTAAACATTCAGAAAAATATAGAATACATTTAAAATTAAAAAATATCTATGAAATGGAAAAAAATTAAGATGATTTTAAATCAGTATTTGCAAAAAGATACACGCAAACCTGGCGCTTATCAGACCGATCTCTGATAATCGTCTATCAGAGATTCTCTGATAAACTTTTTGGTTTGAGTTCATCAAAGAAAACAACTTTAACGCACACATGAGTACAACATTGTATCGTACACGAGAATTCACCCCTAATTCATCCAAAGATCGTTGCGCCCCTAGTGGCGGATATCGGCATAAGCCGTTATCTCAGACGGGGAGCATTCAGCGATTATGTGAAAAGGGGCTTACAAAAATTACGATACCCAATTAATTATTTGATAAATATTGCAAAATTGTTTAATTGTTTAATTGTTTATTTTTTTAATTGTTTAATTGTTTAACTGTCAAATTGTCAAAATATCGAAATGTCAAAATGTCAAAATGTCAAAATGTCAAAATGTCAAAATGTCAAAATGTCAAAATGTCAAAATGTCAAAATGTCAAAATGTCAAAATGTCAAAATGTCAAAATGTCAAAATGTCAAAATGTCAAAATGTCAAAATGTCAAAATGTCAAAATGTCAAAATGTCAAAATGTCAAAATGTCAAAATGTCAAATGTCAAAATGTCAAAATGTCAAATGTCAAAATGTCAAAATGTCAAAATGTCAAAATGTCAAAATGTCAAATGTCAAAATGTCAAAATGTCAAAATGTCAAAATGTCAAAATGTCAAAATGTCAAATGTCAAAATGTCAAAATGTCAAAATGTCAAAATGTCAAAATGTCAAAATGTCAAAATGTCAAAATGTCAAAATGTCAAAATGTCAAATTGTCAAATTGTCAAATTGTCAAATTGTCAAATTGTCAAATTGTCAAATTGTCAAATTGTCAAATTGTCAAATTGTCAAATTGTCAAATTGTCAAATTGTCAAATTGTCAAATTGTCAAATTGTCAAATTGTCAAATTGTCAAATTGTCAACAATTTAACATTTTAACATTTTAACATTTTAACATTTTAACATTTTAACATTTTAACATTTTAACATTTTAACATTTTAACATTTTAACATTTTAACATTTTAACATTTTAACATTTTAACATTTTAACATTTTAACATTTTAACATTTTAACATTTTAACATTTTAACATTTAACCATTTTAACATTTTAACATTTTAACATTTTAACATTTTAACATTTTAACATTTTAACATTTTAACATTTTAACATTTTAACATTTTAACATTTTAACATTTTAACATTTTAACATTTTAACATTTTAACATTTTAACATTTTAACATTTTAACATTTTAACATTTTAACATTTTAACATTTTAACATTTTAACATTTTAACATTTTAACATTTTAACATTTTAACATTTTAACATTTTAACATTTTAACATTTTAACATTTTAACATTTTAACATTTTAACATTTTAACATTTTAACATTTTAACATTTTAACATTTTAACATTTTAACATTTTAACATTTTAACATTTTAACATTTTAACATTTTAACATTTTAACATTTTAACATTTTAACATTTTAACATTTTAACATTTTAACATTTTAACATTTTAACATTTTAACATTTTAACATTTTAACATTTTAACATTTTAACATTTTAACATTTTAACATTTTAACATTTTAACATTTTAACATTTTAACATTTTAACATTTTAACATTTTAACATTTTAACATTTTAACATTTTAACATTTTAACATTTTAACATTTTAACATTTTAACATTTTAACATTTTAACATTTTAACATTTTAACATTTTAACATTTTAACATTTTAACATTTTAACATTTTAACATTTTAACATTTTAACATTTTAACATTTTCACATTCAACCCGTTACGTGATTTTCATATGACCTCCACTTTAAGGCCGTACAATGATCTTCGAACGCTCCCATTTAGTTTGAGCCGCCGTCTGTCAAGCAGATCAAGCATTAAACTTGTCGCCTCGTGTTATTCGGTTTTCACCGATTTTCAAAGTTTAGCCAGTATCACCGAGTGTCCGCCGAGTCAGAACAAGCCTGCCAAGAATTTGATCTACGGGAAGTTATATTAGCAGAGGAACCAAGAAAGAATAAAGGTAAATGAGCTGACATTTTCCGGTGCAATTTGTAATTTGCTCTTTTTTCAGCACAATGTTCGAGATTGCGTTCTTCGGATCAAGAGTGTCCTCTAGAAAGCGGAGATGGAGGAGGAGCAGCCGCGGATTTTCCCTGCCAGCTTTTAACATCTTCTCAGCCGGTAGCCTGTTCAACGAAAGTGTGCAGTGTAAACATAAACAGTGTAAAATATAAGAAAAATAAAAGAATCGAAAACTGTTTCATTTTCTGATTTCATTCCCCCTAAGCAAGATTTCTTCCTTACTAATACAAATACACTAGTGTAGTAGTGTGCGTGCGTTTTTTTACCCGGAACGATGCTAGCGCTGCCCAAATGGTGAGAATCGGAAACAAAACATTTGCTAACCAGTTCACCAACACAATCAAAGAATTCATCTGTCAAATCTGCCCGCGTGAACCTCATGAACTTTATCAGAGAATGTCTGATAAAGCTTTGACGGAGATTTCTCTGATAGAGACGCTCTATCAGAGAATTTCTGATAAATTTACCGAGTATTTCGGTCAATTTGACCGAAGTCTAGGTTGCGTGTAGAGACATGTATTTTGTACCTATAAAGTTTCGAGTTAAGCAATTGGGGTCGCAAAGTGTCTGACCTGAAATTAACGACTTCATTTGTGTTTAAAGAAACATTTAACGGTTGGACATTAGATCATTGGACAAAATTATTAAAATGAAGTCATAAATTTAAACATGACACGAAGTTAGTTCCATTTCTTAATGCAGTCCCCACCGTCATCATTCAAACGGTATAACTATTTCATCACACTCATTAGCTTGACCTACAGGCAACAAACAGTGCTGGCTTGGTGGTGCTGGCAAAGTGGGCAAAAAATCTGTCCAAATGAAAAATCGGAAAAATAAACATGAAAAATGTTGTTTTAAACGACTACACAACAGAGCAGCTGCAGCCTTCTCGGCCTGGCGGCAATTGAGTAACGCTCAATCGACGCCAAATGGTTTCAGTTTTTCATCCGCCACTTAAACAGTCGGACCAGGACCAGTTTAATCTTTCCTACCGTTGCGGTACCCAGAAGCACCCCCTTCGGACTGACCAAATGCAAATTCGCCACAGGTTAGGGAAACGTGGGTCTTTCGCGACTTCAATTGCGGACGGACGATCTCGATAAATTGCAATGAAAAGGGAAATTGACGCGGGATATGAGCCTCGTTGGTTGGGTAGTTGTTTGCGAAGGTCGCAGCAGTTGAGCTTTTCTTGTCACGGACACAGGTGTTTGGATGGTGGAACTTCAACGGAATCGTTGGCGATTTCCGCCTGGGTCCACCCGGAACAAGTTGCACAGATAAAAGGGGGACTTCGAAGTTTAGTAGTTCTCAATAGAGACTCTCGGAGATTTGTGACTTCGTAATAACAGGGAAGCCAAAATACAGGTCATCAGGTCACTCCCATTGATGACAACGTGAAGTCTAGACTCCGGGTTGTAAATCTGAGCAATTAAGCCATAACAAACTCTTTCACCGCCAGTAACGATAGCGTTGGGAAAAGATTGAGACTTGTAACAGTACCTTTCTGGGCAGAAGACTCTTGCGATTCGCAGACACCGAGAGGGCGGGGATCGCTGGGAAAACGACTTGTTAGTTATCAGAAACCCTCAATCTGTGCGAAGGTAGTCTTCAGTAGTTGGGTCTGTATGGTTAGCGAGACAACATTGGGGTTGTGCGATTAGAAGAGAGGGATAAGTATATTTGCATAATTTAGTGCCGGCGAGATCGAGGTGCTTAATCGGAACGCTCATATTTCAACATCTGAAACTCTTTGTGCAAAAAGAGGGATGATTTGGAGAAGCACACATTTTCTGTACGAATGTTGTATCTTATGGACATGGGCGTAACTTGCCAGTAACTTATAGAATTGACTTAATATACCATTTTATGGCTCAATGAAGTTCAAGTAATTTCTGTACTTTCATTACATGACTTAACCTTTTTATTATGATTGTATCTATTTTGTCCTGAATTCTTCTATTCATTACCTGCAACTTTCAGCAATATAAAAAAAAAAAACAAATGAATAAGATTTATGTCTATATAAAAAAGTTTAAAAATAATATGAGTAATATTACTAAAGTTACTACATTGTTATTTTTTTTTGTTTCTAAGGTCATTACAAATACAAATTGACCCTAAATTTGTCTAGAAAGTTCAAGAAGCAAAACAGTAACTCTGACAAAATTAAGACATTTTCATTGACAAAACTCAAACAAACGCTTGTAAGCTGATTTAAACATGTTTTTTAATGTTTATTTTCCAAAATAAATTGGAAATAAAAAAAAATATAAAAATTGAAATTACGAGCCATTTTTTCAACATTCCAATGAAAAAACATATCTTAATCCACCATTAGGTGGTTGGTGCCTTCCTCACATTTACAAAGTAATAATGATAATAAGCTTGTGAAAAAAATATACCTGATACAGACTTTTCCAGAAAACATGAAGACTCTCATTTGAAGCAATGTGGCAACCGGGCGTTTCGCATCTGGCGCGACTCTCGCACGTAAACAAAAAGACAAGGCCTTTTGAGGTTATGCAAAAAATCACCCTTTTTTGTAGATATTTTTTCTACAAAAAAGGGTGATTTTTTTTTTTTTTTTTTTTTGTAGATACAAAAATCTTTTTCTTAGCATAACTTTTTAAATACTTTACTGGGGGTAGGCGTGGCTGAATAGTTACGCTGTTCGCTTTGTAAGCGGAAGGTTATGGGTTCGATTCCCATCTGCTCCTATCGAGAAATAATGGAAAGAAGGAATTCCTGAACACTTGAATATGAACGGAAAATTCAATAACTCGCGGCGGGGTTCGATCCCCCGTCCTTTGGGTCAGCAGACAAAAATGCTAACCACCAGACCATCGAGGCTTAGTTGTCTAGAAGGATTAAGAATGCTATAAGAATCCAAGAAACTTGATTGGAATCTGTGTGAACCTAAGAACAGGAAAATGCAATATTGAATGCAAGTTGAATTCAAGGACACTGGTTGCATAATTGTTAGGCGAATATTGAACTTTCAACACGACCAAGAATTCACCACAAAAAGCTTGGTGAACCGAATTGGAAAGCTTCCAAAAATGAATCCAAGAACATACGAAGAATTAAGGACTATAAATAGATTTGACCGGCCGCATCACTTATCACGGTGAATCCTGGCTTCACACCCATCTTACTAACACCCTCAAACCTCACGTGATACTTTGTCGAAGACGCAGCCGATTTAGCGGTCTTCATCACTCAAGTATCGGACTAAAATTCCTATCCACTTCCCCCGTGTCTTACCACTGGTCGTGGCCGGCGCTGTGATTGGCTAGCATGATAGGGACATTTGAAAGTTGCGAAGTGGTGATGATTGGTTCCTACTCTTCATCTGTGGTCCACGGAGCAATTCTTGGAGGTCCTGGTCAATAACAGAGTAGCAACTACGGGTAGACACCAATGCTATGCTATGCTATGCATAACTTTTTAAATACTTTACAGAATAAATTTTAATAGGGTCTTATGGGACCCCAAAACGAATCGAATAAGTCTGACCCGGCGTGGAAAAAAATCATGTCTACACACATCCCCACAGACATTTTGATTTGATTCTGAGTCGATATGTATACGTGAAGGTATATCTAGAAGGTATACTTAAGAAGTTCAATTTAAAATTTAAAATTTAAAAATTTAAACTTTGAAAATTATTTGCAACGGCTTTAATGTTTAACAAATGATACAAGTTTGCATCATTGGTTCTTTAAGACTTAATGCAAGTCTTTAAACAAATTTTCGTGCACACAAAGATGCAATTTATAAAACCATTCCAAAATATGTACCTTGCGAAAGGACTCTCAGATCTATATTTTCCCTTTGAATTATTTATAAAAAAGTTGAAATATTTAAAAAGAAGTAAATTAAATTAAACTTTTACAAAAAAAATCTGAGTTTGCAAAATTTTATAAGATAAGAATAAATTGATTAATATTAGATTACATTAAATTAGATCAGATCTTGCAAAATAAAATATGATTTTTTATTTAGAGTAGATTATATTAAATCAGATTAGATTAGATTGGATTCGATTAAATCAGATTAGATTAGATTTATTCAGATTAGATATGATTAGGATAGATTAACAAATATTTAAAATAACATTTGCATTGGCCTTTGAGAAGGTTAGATTAGCTTAGATGAGATCAGATTAGTTTAGAATTTTTATGTGGATTTACTTAAGGGGTTGCATGTGGAAAATCACAAATTTTATATTCCAGAATATTTGTTAAATCCACTCAAAAGATGATTATTAATCACTCCTGAATGTTTCATGAAGATATGTCATTATTAAACTGAGTAAGAGACGATTTAAGTTCAAAATTTTGCCATGCGCAAAGCAGGCTGTCAAATTTTGTTAGCGTTTTTCTCTAAACCATTAGGGAGCATTCTTTTACTACGTAACGCAAAAATCGGATTTTTAGGCCCCCTCCCCACCCCTCAGAACAAAATTTCCATACAAATTTTAAAAATTTTGCATACAGCGTTACACGGCCTCCGACCCCCCCTCCCCCCCAACTGCGTTACGTACTAAAAGAACGCTCCCTTAGTTGATTTACGAGTGCCACGATATTTCGAGATGGGATGGACCAAATTGGCTGAAATTTGAGGTGAAGACTCTCAAGATGTATCCCGTGTGCATGACAAAGCCCAATTTTTAAAATTTGCTTTTTAAAAAAATACAAAAATCAAAAACTTACGATTTTTTATATGAAAAATACAAAAATATATTTTTCAAATAAACTTTTTGTTAGTTGGTGAAAATGTATATTTTAATGCTCTGAAAAAAGAATTTAAAAAAGTTGAAGTATGTGCTCATACTAAACTCTCACTTTTTTGCCGATATACATGTATGTAACCCCTTAAATTATCATGTCAAAACAGTAAAAGATTTTGTGTTACAATTTTATTTTGCATCAATTGCATTTCGTTTTTTCAAACATTAATTTAGGTAAAATTCGCTTAAAAAGAGGTTATTGATTTAACAAATTTTCCACCTTCCAAGATTGAGCTTTTCTACTGTGTAGTTATATTTGAACTATTCTTAGTTTAAATCCTTGCAAAATTGTGATTTTAAGAATTCCTAAATCCACGAAAAAAAATATGGTGTTTAAAATATTCTTCATATATTGTGTTTACATTGTTGATCCGATTTTAATTGTAAATAAATATAAAAATTTCAAATTTGTAGCTCAATTGAACATAATCATTACTTATCACGAATGCTTCAGATAGGCTAAAAAGTTATGCTTTTGTTAATAATTTAAAACATATCTGCGAAATCATAAAAAATATTGATTTCTGAAATTTGGTTTTGCTTCCCCGATTTTTTTTAATAGTTTTTAAGGATACATTTCTGCCGTTCTGTTAAATTTGTTCAAATTGCTTAATTATTAGGCAAAAATGCACTTGAGATAGAATGACATAATCTCAAATTTTGTTTTAATTTTAAAGGTAATAATTAAATTGAACAATTTAAAATGTGAAAAACACTCAAAAAATCGAAAAGTGGGAAATATAGCAAACAATGCCATAAATTTTATCTACGATTACTACTTGGACTTTTTATTTCTTAAAACAAAAATTTGCCTTTCTTGATATTGGCAAAACAATATATTACAAATTTATTCAGAAGTCTACTAAATTTAGAAAATTTCAAGCAATTATTTTGGAGTAAACATGCGGAAAGTAAAATGTTACAACTTGAAAAAGATAGGCTAACGAGGTTAAACTTAAGTTGCCATTCTACGACCATGACCAAAACTGGTTCATCGATTCACCCTTTCGGTCCCTTTCTGCTATCTAAGCGATTCGCAGTCTCATGCACCCTTCAAACGCTCTCTCTCTCTCTCTCTCTGATGCTGTCAGGCTGAACAATTTGCCAAACGGCAGCACATAAATCCACATTTACATGCGCTTATTGGGGTTATCTTGGGACCGTGCCGTTTTTCGCGTGCGGGACGGTAATAACTCAATTTGCCAAGCTTGCAGATTTGGTTGTTTGGCCGTACTGTTTGTTACTTCGGTACTAGCCGTTACCAGTCGATGCTAAAAATGGAGCCTTACATAATGTGGCCTAGGAGAGCCTCCACACTGTTTTGCCTCAATTGCATAATTTGGATGTGCAGCACCAGCATTGGGCTCATTTTTGCATACCGGTCTCTCATCGGTTTGGACGGAGCCGTTTATGGTTAATGTGGGGTCCGTTTTAAAACTAGACGGAATATCTGTTCTGATGCGGTGTGTGAGGTTTATCAGATGAACCAGCAGCAACGCGCGCGGGCCATGGAGAGTTCAATGGCAAGCTCCAAATCTGCAGCTAATGAACTCAAATGGTCATCAACTGTGTGCGCCCTCGTACTTCCAGTTAGGGTCGTTCATGTTTGGTTTGGTCATGCTGCAGTGTCTGTACTTACTGGTAGAACGTACTGAAGGTGGAAATTATTCTAGCAGCAATTTGGAATTATGGAAATGCCAATGTCGTAGACTTAATAGTTGGAGCTGTTATGGTATTAGCTTACGTATTCCTGAAATGCATTCTAAAAATACATCAAGAAACTTTCTTCAAAAACATTTCAATACACTTCATTGGACAATTCCAGCCACGAGTGGTCATCAGTTACCTAATGGAGATGTTAATCCCGGCTCAAGACACCTCACCCCCTCCGATCGTAACATCACTGGTCCCATAGACCACCACCGCAAAAAACAACAACACCCGCCATTGCATCACCCAGCTTAATGACGCTTTCCCGACAATCACAGTCAAGTCCAAACATGGTTGGCATCCCTCGCCAGAGGTCGCGTGATGATGCCATAATGCGCGTGGAATTTTGCTCGTGTCACACGCGCCACCTGCAGCAAGACCACCGCCGAGGCGCCGGAAGCTGTCACTAACTGACCTCCCCTCCCGTTTTGACCAACTCGGTTTGAAGCCCTCAAAAGGGACGGGACACGCAATGAATTATGATTTACTTTTGTTGAGGAAGGGTACGCGTGACTTGGGTGGCATGCAATGCTTAGGAAAAGCTCGACTTTCATGGCTGAATGACATTTTTTTTTTGCTTAACTAAGTGATTAGCTGACTTTGACACATCTATCGTCAAGGCGTTAATTGAATTAATTTAAATATTCAAGTGAGTTAACGTAACGAGCCCGCAGCTTTTGGCACAATGTGAGCTATGCACCAACTCACCTTGGAATGGTGGTTAAATGGTCATTAAAATTGCTAATGATGCTCAAAAAGGTTGTAAAAATAAATTGTAACGGTGCCCCTGTGCTGTTTTTTTGTTTTTTTTTTGGTTTGATTTGACTTACTTAAAACCTAAAATGTTACCAGAAATAAACTAATAAAACTGGCCCAGTTTGTTTATACATTCGCACATTAAACGAACCGTCCGATCAATGATTTGTCTACTATTTAACTCAGTTTTTCTTTGAAATAATTAAATCTTGAATGACGGATTTCAAGATTTGATTCTTTGAAGATATCAAAAAGAAGGGTGGATATATTTATATGAATTACATTATTCTCATATGAAAAAATTGTAAGTTGCTAAAATAACAACAATAAACATTTCTGGGAACCAATTCATTCTGGAAAATTGAATTCTGAGGAATGGTCCGTTCTGGAGAATGACATTCTTGCGAATAGAATAGAACCACCGTCAGTGGGGGTGACTATGAGCCACAGAACGAAAAACGCAAAAAATATGGTTAAACTTAATCATTAATTTGGGAAATTTAATAGGGGGAATTCTTATAACCATAATGCATTATAGGTAGTACATTTTATGAAACGTCAAGTCCTTACAAGTATGTCTTCATCACAAAGATTGGGGAAAAAATAGGTTCTTAACCACTTTGGCTCAATGCCACCCCAACTGACGATTCTGGAGGTTGACGTTTTCCCATTGAAATTCGATTGTGAATTTTTGTCAGCATTGCACAGTGGTCCAGATCGCAAAATTATGTGGAAAATCGATTTTCCGAAAAATTGTGAAGGGACCATCCATAAACCACTTGGACACTTGTGCCTTCAAAAGAGTTGTTGCAAATAGAAAGGGACAGCTTTTTGGTTAAAAATTAGGGTGGTTTACGATCAGGGTGATTTTGAAAATCTAACTTTTCAGGAATATTTTTGGGCTTTTTTCCGTATTCTAGAAAGTTGTTGGGCTTGCCAATCCAAGCAACTTTGTCGAGTACACCAAAAAAATGTATGGAAAATTATCATATAAACCTAAAATATGATCAAAAATCGATATTTTGACACATTGGCTCAATTCTGGCGGTAGATTCATAGTCAGCTGGGAAAATTACATTGAAAAACATATAGTTGAACAATTTTCAAATTTCGTTAGGGTGATCTCTTACACTTTTACCTTGAAAATTATACATTTTGAAATGAAGAGATCTCGAGTTTAAAGTAAAACACCCCTGCGATTTTTTCTGCGTTTGTAGCGCTAAATCTCTTCTTTCAAATGCAATGTGGTGCTTAAAATTTGGCTTGCGCCTTTTTTTTTAGATATTTAACTTTTAAATTTGTTTTTAGAGCTCTAAAAGTGCTTCGAACATATTTTTTCTCTAAATGTTAAGACTGATACGCTACATTAAAAAAACTGATTTTTGAAGGCTTGCTTAGATCCTTTCTCTAAATTTGGTCGTAGAAGGCATATATTACGAGATAAAATTTTAGTGTCTTGGACAAAGTTGCTTGGATTGGCAAGTCAAACAACTTTCTAGAAAACTGAAAAATTCCCAAAAATATTCCTGAAAAGTTAGATTTTTTAATTTACCCTAATCATGAACCACCCTTATTTTCAACAAAACCAAAAGCTGCCTCTTTCTATTTGCAACAACTCTTCTGAAGGCACCAAAGCTCCAAAACTTCTCAATTTTTCGGAAAATCCATTTTCCACTTAATTTGGCGATATGGACCACTGTGTCCATTGAAATTTTCCAAAAAGGTTATTTTTTTTGCTTTCAACTTTGTCCAAGGAGATTTCCAAAAAAGTGTCCAACTGGTTTATGGATGGCCCCAAAGCTGTAAATCTTGATAAAAAAAAACAATTTTTATTTTATTGCTATACCCTTGAAATTTTTTTTTCTCTTCTAATTTTTTTTTTTGAAAAACATTTACAATCCATAGCAAGCTAAAAAATTAAACTCGATTACGTTATTTTTTAAATTTTATTCATATCGGAAATTTTTAAACTATTTATTAAAAGTTGAATTTTTAGATCGCATTTCAAAAATAAAGACGAATATTTGAATAAAATAAAATTTCCCAAATTCTTAGAAATTTAGACATTATTAACAATGGCATGAGGCAATTATAAATTTTACTGAAAAGTTTTGTTTCGAAGACCTGGGCATGGTCAACGGGGGTTCTTAACATATTTTTTTTGTTGAATGCTAAAGATTGCTTGATCCTTCCTTATTCTAAATTGTGTGGAATACGAACATATCTAGACTTTTTTGAAAAGGTTCAATAAGCTATTATGTTTCATATGTTTAAAGGACCTATTCAAAAAAAAAAAAAACTCTAGATATCGTTTTAAATGTCTACACCATGTGACTACGCGACAGACAACAAACTCCTGCAATCAACATAAACATTACACAATTGACATTCTCTACAGTTTTCCCATACTTTCACCCACCAAATCCGTCAAATATCGCGTCATCGAAACCCTTAAGAAAAACCACAACATTTACCATAGCTTGTAGCCTCCACGAGCTTCGATCAGCGATAACAATGCACAGAAACTGATGTTTTCTGGCGCGATGTTCCATCCTCTCTAAAAACAACCCATCACCAAAACCTACACGATCATGCTCATCGTTCACTTGAAACATTAGCGAAAGAAGAAAATGCGACTTGTTCATTACCGGCGATCGGTAGCCAGAATTTGCCGCTACTTTTCGGAAGGGCGTTTTTTTTTTGCGGAAAACAAAATTTCCCATTTTCGACACTCTCTGTCAGCACTTTCGCGATGTCCGACGAAAGTCTTTTTTCCCACCCACTGAGCGATGATGGAGGCTGGCTGGGAAACTTCCCAATCAATTTGAATCTGTCTATGCGGGAAAGTAGAGTACCGGTTGGTTGGGGGAGTTTAAAATTTTGTTATATTTTTTTCAGAATTCGAAAAAAGAAGGTTCATTCTTGGAGTAGAAGATATAAGCAAAAATATCTGAGCAAAATTAAAAAAAACTTAAAATCAATTCAAAATGACTCCAATTCACGGCCACAACCGTCGAAACCGTTTACCTGTGAGATGGGCCATGTTTAAAAACGCATCAGTTTTTAATTGTTTCGTGAGACGGAAGCGGGGAGGTTGGAATTTTTTCGGGGGCGGTCGAATTCCATCCATCGCAAAGGCATGCCCCAAAGATTGACGTGTGTGGGGGAGGAATAATGAAAAATTTATTGCACCCAATTCACAGTGTTTTTTTTTCGACAAGCATCTTGATCTTTTTGAGCGGTGGAGGCGGCTAATTTGGCTCTTGTTTTGAGTCGAATTTTTTGGAAGCAACTTTTGAACATGCCATTTTGTACGTAATAGTAATTGCAAATTGTTCGGCGAAAAAAAAAACGAGATAATAATTGCAAGGTCTTGCTGCAGTGAGGGTGCGGCTCTTCTTAAACGAATCGGTGCACAAAACCGGAGAACCGTTTTACGGTAATGATGTTGTTGTACATCTTCTTCGTCGGCTCAGTTGCTTTATGAACTTTTTTTTGCTTTTCATATTAAACATTTATGCAAGATGGTCGTTTTGCAAAACGATATGCCTCCATGATTAATGATTCTGTCGGAGTTGGAGTGCACACACGACGCCGGTGGCGGTGCTGAGCTTGTTTTGAGATTTTTTTTAACTCTTTATTTCTTGTTTCATTAGGACTTGTTATGCAACCTGGGCTGTGTGACATTTTATTAAAAAAATATCATCTTTAGCCAAATAAAAAGCATGTTTTAAACTTAATCTTTCAAGACTGAGTATTTCTGAATTGTGTTAAGCTACAAATTTGATATCAGCAGTTAAATTTTTGTTACCCCTAATCAGGCAAAAATAGTTAAATTTCACTATTGGACATTCTTTGTTCTCCAAAGTGTCTTGATCGCAGATCTTGGATTCTACCGCAGTAACAACACAATTCTACCAATTTTACGATTATGGTTCATATTCAGTGATGTCCCTGGGACCCTTTGGCATCACTATAAACTAAGAGGACCACTTTTGTGTTGTCCTGGGTCATCCAATGACCATGATTTTTTTTTCTTATTTCTGTTGTTACAGCGGTAGAGTTCAAGATCTATATTTCAGGACATTTTAGAGGTTCCAGAATATCCCAAAAGTGATCCAAATAGTTCATAGTTTTGCCAAAGTACCCCAGGGACATTACTAAATATTTTACAAAAATTTATATTGAATTACAACTTTGAGTGTGAAATACTAGAATTTTCTCAAAATTTCGCCTTTTTTACTTACTAAAATTTCATAATTTGCAATATAAGTATTAAACGACGCGAAATCTCGTATAGATTTTCTCTGTATTACAATTACTAGTTTTGAATACTTAAATTTTCACAAAATACCATACTTATATTTCATAGTTTGCAATGCCATAAAACAATTTAACTGGTTGCAGATTTTAGTGCAAATTACTTAATTTTTTGGTATTTTATGCTTGAAACCTTTAATATATTATTTAGTTATAAAAATATTAATATTACAAAATACTATGCTTTTTTGTTGAAATTTGTGCATTTTTAAATTAAAATTTAAATACATTATACATTTACTACGCGCCATTTGATACCCATCTTACAAATTATGAAATTTTAATATTTTACATACATACGTTTTTTTGTTAAATTTTCAGCATTTTATTTACATTTTAAAATGTAATTCAGTGAAAATCTAAACAAAATATAGCGTCGTTCGATAGGGACACTTTTTTTTTTGTAAATCTCAAATCCCCCCCCCCCTCTTCGTGAATAATTTTCCATACAAAAAGATACATTTTTGTATGGAGCGTGGACAATTGTCATACCACCGCCCCTCTAATGTGTTCACGTGGTTTATGGATGGCCCCATACCGATGTGCGACAAAAGGTCGAAGGACATATGTTCAAATGGACAAAAGATCGAATGTGTAAAAAAAATTAATAATAATTACAAACTTCTAAAATATTTTTGCTAAATTTATTTTCTTACAAACACATTCCTTTTTTGTGAGTTTATCCATTCTTTCAATCGTTAGCCCTTTTTTCAAGTAAATAAAATAACCTAAAAAATATTTTTGATAAATTTTCCATTCCTTTAATATTTTTTGAAATAATATTGTGAGTTATCCTATTTTTCAAACAGTTCCTGAAAAATAAAAAGTCTGACATCTGAAAATATTTCAAGAGTTTTTCCATTCTTTAAAATAAACCATTCTTGACTTTTTTAATATTTGTTGAGTTTACAGTTTTCTTTAAAAAAGGCGACTTCTAAAATATTTTTTTTTTCATTTTAAAATAAAACTTGATTGTCATAATATTTTTGGTTAGTTTTTCAGATATGAGAAGTTCTTTCACAAAAAAATCCGATTTGTAAAAAATATTTTTAATTTTTGATTGTACTGATTAAAAAAATGATGATTGGAATATTTTAGTGGCTCTTTTAATTCATTCAATCATAAACAGTTATAATAAAAGAGGAAAAGTAGAGCTTCTCAAATATTTTTGCATGTTTTCTATTCTTTTTCATTTAATTTTTGATGGTTTTTTTTATTAGTTCATTAGAAAAATCAAACTTAAAAAATATTTTAATTATTTTTTAAAGTTAAAATCTCACTTCCCCCCTTTCAAAAGAGTTTCCAAATCCAATGACAAATTTATATCCAAAAAAGTCGAAATACAAGTTAAATCAATGAAAACCGGTCAAACACCTTTTCATAGATGTTTCAAATTTATGCGTTTGGGCTTTTTTTGTAAAAAAAAAACATAAAAATCGAATTTTTGTCCTTTTGACGTTTCGTCCATTCGACCTTATGTCTTTCGATTTTGTCATACATTCGACCCATACATATATCGTAAATAATGAAAATTTGAATATTTTTGAAAAATAAATGGTATTTTGTGAAACTTTTAGAAACCTACAAAAAAAATGAAATTCTATGCAAAATATCGGGTCATTATATATCTTTATCAGATATCAATATTTTCAAAATCAAGGCTAACTTTTGAAAAGGGCGTAATATTGAATATTTGGCCCTTTTGAAATGTTAGTCTTGATTAAAAATTTGTTTTCGAAGAGATCGGAAAATTTCACGAATGTTTCATATTTTGACATTGTAAATCGGATCATTAGTTGCTGAGATATCGACGCACAACCTAGAAATTTCAGAAAAGTTGGCATTTGATGTCCTCTAAAACATATAAAAAAATGAAAAAAAATAATAAAATAGTGTTTTTTTTGCAAATCAAGTTCAAGACACAAAAAGTTAAATAAAAAATCACCAATTTTTTTTTACCTTGTATCATATTTTTTCAGTGTAGTCCATATCCATACCTACAACTTTGCCGAAGACACCAAATCGATCAAAAAATTCCTTCAAAAGATATAGATTTTTGAATTTTAATACATCGTTTTTGTATGGACAGCTGCCAAATTTGTATGGAAAATTATATGGACAAACTAATGATGCAAAATGGCTTCTTTGAGCATACCGAAGGCACCACTTTAAGTCGGTTTAAAAAACAAAAATTAAAATTCTAAAAAATGACCGATTTCGTAGAGAATTGCTCAGCTGTAATTAAATATTTCGCAAATTCTCAGGTTTTAGGCAATTTTTCACAAAATTTTATGTTCTATACAAAAGCTGACCTTCCCAGCTACAACCTTATGCTTCAGGTTTTGCAAGCTAGTTACCTCCCAAGTAACAAATGATATGCTTAGTATTCTTATAAGTTTTTATTAAAGTTTTAAAAAGTGCAATAAAGTATTACTAAAGCTTTGATTAAAACCTACTTGTTTTATGGGGACAAAACTTAATAATAGTTTCAAGATTTCTTCAAGATAATGTTAAGAATTTTATATTAGGTTTTAATTTGGTTTTATTCCTTACACTTTGAACTATCTTGAAGAGGTTGTTTTGTTGCTAAATGACTTTAACGAAGTCTGCCTTAAATCAGTCCCGTCTTCAAAGAGCATTTTTACAATCCTGTAAGACTTAAACTGTCAGTATCTCTGCAACTTCGTTCTGTGCAGAACGTGAAGCTGTTCCCTAAACAATTATTCATGAATATTCAGTTAGATTATTCATTGTTACGTTCAAGGTGTAATAAAAATGGCTTTTTGTTGTTTCTTATTGTGTTTTAGTTTTGATGAAAAGAATAATATATAATATTTTCCTGAAATAGTTGTTACTGTTGTGTGCCTTGGAATTGGCTCCAAAAAAGTGCTTTTAAAGATTTAGTGAATTTTTATTTCACCTGTCTAAACACATCCGACTCTGCCTGCGGTTCTTACATTGTGAAATAATTCTATATTAAAAATAATAATATGAATTTATTTCCGATAAAGTGTGCTTGGTTGATAGTTTTGTGGAACACTTCTGGGGCGTCATTTGAAAGGTCGCAAAGCATTTTGATAGATGGAACTGTTTTGCAAATTCTGAAACAACAGGTAACTATTTAACAAAACCCGTAGTGTTAAAAGGTAACCGGGAAGCCAGCTTTTGTTTTGTGAAAATGTTACCTTTTGTATCGAAACTTGTAGAATAGTTCCAGCAGTCAAAATGCTTATCCGCCATTTTCCCGTGTTGCTACATGTCTGCAGACTATTGAGATTTAACAAGGACTGGCATAAATACTTAAGGTATACAAAAGGCTATCCATAAAACTTTATATTCGTAAATTAGTCTTCGATAAAACCCATCAGATTTAGTTTTGTGTATTGTTACGCCCAATAATTGACAGTTGCGCTCAAGGTGTCATTTGTGCTATTGTTGCAGTTTTTTGTATTTTTTTGTGAATAACTATTTCAATCAATAATATGGTCTTTTTGTACTGTCTACTTGTGTAAGTGAAGGGAAAAGTAAAAAAAAACTGCGGTAAATGTTGTGACGATCACTTAACAATAGTGATAATAAGGACCGTGTTTATAAAGCTACACGAATAAAGTTGCGTCAGTTGGTTCTTCATTAAGTGATTTTATGTGTGTTCATGCTGTGTGTTTTTTAAATAAATAAATATCGTTAAAAAGCAAAAAACCTTTCTGTTTTTTTATTCAGTTATTTTGAAATTCAATTTCTCCACCATCGAAGGCGATCTACTTGCAGCTGAAAAAGTTGCATGTGCTACGGTCCCACCATGTGCGATATAATCTTGTAGAAAACCATGATAAAACGTTTTGGTTCTGATTAAAGCCCTTATAAGTCTTTTATAAATCTGGTATGTTCTGGCTAGTTTTGAGGCAGAACTGCTCAAGAATGAATAGATTTAAAATATATTTAATCAAGAGCATTTATACTTATCGAATTTCGCCATATTGCTGAAAGAAGCAAGGGACAAAAAAAACGCAGCCATATTGAATTTGGAAGGAACAACAAGCAAAAATTATTAGTTTTTGAAAAAATCTCAACTTTATTTCAGGGAATTGAAAGTGCTCACACTAATTTTTCGAGCTATCTTTGAAAATTGGTCGATGATTTTTTTTGGCATAACTGTTGTGGCTTATTATAAGTATAAACTTCAACAAATATTTCTTAGTTACAATAAATAATATTGCCAAATTATTATCATCTGCCATCAGTCATTGTATTTGCGTGTAAGAATAATTTATTTTAATCAGGTAAATTTGTATGTCATCCCCTCTGATATACAACCTTTTGGTTTTACTGCAAAACAAATAAATAAATACTTCATGCTCTGATATAGCATTCAAGAATAATTACAGACTTCAAGAAAACCTTTTTCCAAGCCAAGCAGTTTTAATCTTGTTTTGAAGAGCTCTATAATGTATTTATAAAGCATACATTAAAACTGGTAAGTTTTAACATGCTCCTCAAAAATACTTTTGATAACCTCCTAAAATAGTCCATTTTGGATTTAATGTTGATTTAACTGGTATTTAACTCAGCATGTAGGACCATAAAGCATTTCATTTGAATTTTCTTAAGAATTCTACAGAAACTCTTTGAGACTATTACAAAACTGAAATTGTTACTTGGGGTTGCCTGGGAAGCTTATGCGCTCATTTCAAATGTTACTCCAGACCTTATTATTATCGTCGGACGAGAAATTTATTGGCGAAACAGAGAACTTATTGAAAAGTTCGTAGAGATTCAATTTATATTATTTTGGATTCTCTTTTTGATTTGAATTATTTAAGTGAATTTTACTCAACTTTTTATTTATTTTTATTTGAGATTTGTTTAATTTTTTTTCTAACAAATGTTTTCCTTTTTTTTTATTTTCAGGTAAGATCAGCTCAAAACAGGATGGAAATCATCTCCATGGTATGAAAAACAGCAAATGTTGAAAAATATGAATATTTTTAGAAACTACTCTAGTACAACTTAAGTCTGTAATTGATCACAGCTCTTCATTATTCTCCCCTGGACCATGCAAAACAATACGCTTAGCTTTCGTCCAACCTTGGAATCGCTATCAAGATGCTCAAACTTTACGCGTTGTCGAACACGCGTCAGCTTTGCAATCACTCTGCCAGCGCACATGTGAATAACGAACTTTTTGAGGGGTAATTAGCGTAGGTTAGAATTTTAAGTTCCAAACAAAAGTACTTTTTTGTGGGGCTTTTTTGTTAACGATGGAGGCCACTGCAGCACACACTAATTGCATTTGCTGAAAATCACACATTTTCTGTTTATTCGTATGAAGAGAGACACGTTAATTAGACTTCAGGTATGGAAACCTTGAACGGGAACCGTTTGTCAGCGGCTGTGTATATCGAAAGACCCGAACTGCAGCGGAACTTTATTGATCAAACGAATGCAGCATGCCATCAATGCGGTCCGTTCTCCTTTCGAGATCAGATAAGTACATGAAAAAAAAGCTGACCGGATGAGCTTGTTTTGCTGATGAGGTCAATCATGTCCGATATTGGTTGATGATGATGATTTTGGAACGGTAACGAGTGTGAATCATTTTGAGCTTCTCTGGTGCCTAAAAGTATTTAGCGGTTTAAAAAAAATCCCGAGGTATTTGAACCTAGCATCGCAACCAAACACCTCATCAAGGTACTCAAGATCTCAAAGATCGCTCGTACTGTCCACATAGCAGTTCACATTGAACGCGCATCCTTATACGGAACTTACGCGAGACTTCAAGAACGCAGAACTTGCAGAGCGAGCCAGCCAACCACAGATTGCCTGATTCGTTTTGGTCATGACGGCAGAACCTGCACGTTCAAGGTGTACAATCTGCTGCAGCGGTTAAGTTGGGTCAGCTTTCTAGATCACTCACTCTGCCCGCCGTAACTTACCGGGTGATGTTTCAAGGAGAAAGGGAATTTACGGGGAATGTCGTCCGTAGTGACACCGTGAAGTGGTGCATTCATGGAATATTCGCGACAAGGTGAGCAATTTATTGTCCCACTGCTCACCAGGTCATCTTGAGTGCAAACCCCTCTGTACAAGAACCATAAATAACCCCGTGTTGACCCTGATTGGTCCCTTTTCTCGCCTGCAGAAGTGAGTCAACAAAGTCAAATCCCTTATTCAAATCACCTCTCCTCACGCTAAAAATGTCACGTGGACGGCTAATTTACCTCATTTAGCACATAGTTACGATAATTGCCGGACGTTTTTAAGGGCGGATGAAAACAACAGTTTTGGACCACGCCGCAGTTGTTGTCGGTTCGGGAATGGATTTAGATCAGGAAGTAATGTGGCGTAGACATGCGACACTCTTCACCATAGTGAATGATGCTTTTCCTAGGTCAAAAGTCGAAACTATTCGTCACCACGTGGTGTATAATAATCGCCAAACTTGATTTTGTAAATTGAGCATTCTAATGCAAGTTAACCTATTTCAACGAATGCTGTTATTTCCAAACAATATTATTTTATTGAAAAGTTTTTCAATTGAATAGCGTGTTATAAACTATTTTAACACTTTATGATATTTACACAAAAGCATAAAACGGATAACAAACATTAAATTAAATTGTTATAAAATTTACAAATAATTGAGCGCTAACCTAAGTGAAAAAATAAGAATCATTCAAATCAGAAAAAAATCGGAATCATCATAATGTCACAAATTGCGAAGAGAATGGTGAATTATTTATTGAATTGAAGTAAGCTGTTAGAAAGGTCTAAAAATCCCGTTCCCGTTATAAAAAAACTATAAATCGCTATTTGGTTCTTTGGCTATTTGGATAGCATTTTATCAGTTTTTCTTCGAAAACTTACTTAAATAAATCATGTTTCCATACCATGCTAAAACTAATTTGGTACTTATCATTTCTGTTATGTTTCTGCCAAACGTCAGCAAAATATGATTTTTACAAAATATTTGTTTGTCTAACATTTATTTTGGTTCATGTTTTTTGATTAAATTTTTGAAGAAGGAAATCAAAACATGTGAAAATATTTTATAAAGCTTAAAAAGTCTTTTGAAATGTCGATTTGACATGAAAAATCTTGTTTTTATATCGAACTCAGTCAACTTTAAAAAAGTAAAAATACATTTGTCTTTAAAGCAATTTTTAACATACTTTATTTTTAACGTACATACATTTCTCATTTATTCAATCATTCATCATTCATCAAAACATTAAAATTAAAACTTGATTAATTTTTTTTACGAAGACTCTTTGTAATTTCAAGATATTAGTTTTTTGAACATTTTTCTCGTTCCATGAAATTTCCGTAAAATTTTGTGTTTTCGAATAACGGTCCCCGTGAAAATTTAAATTTTTAGCGTGAAAAATCACTAAGCCTAGTTTTATGTTTAAAGCATACACATTATGATTTTGAAATAATATTTCAGGTGTAAGTTCGGTGCAAATATTTTTCAAACATTATGTCGCCCCGCTTTGATTGATGACTCAAAAAATCAGAATGCAAGCATTTTTTTCAGAAAACTTCACAATTCAATAAAAATTGATCTAAAAACAATATAAAATACTTTTTTCCTGCATTGATATTCACTTTTACTATAGTTGAACCAGTTATGATTGAGTAATTCTCTACGTTTTTAAAATTGATTTTTTGTAGTTTTTTTTTATTTGAATAAAACTTTGTTTATGCATTTGCTGTGTTAAAAAACCCGATTTAATATCACCAGAGGTGCAATAGAGCCTTTCTTACAATATGATGAAACTCCGACAAATATATTGGTGCAATTAATTTTTCAGAAACAAAATGATATCACCCAGTGAGAATTTAACCTAAAGCTTCGAATATTTTTAGGCTAAACCTTGAATGCCATTTTTTTAAAATTTCAGAGGTATTATTATGGGTCGCAAGATATTTAAATTTAATTAAGAAAAAATATTGGATTGACATTATTAGAAAAAAATAAAGGGTACTCAGTCTTTAATTTTAGTCTATGATTAACTTAAAAAAAAATTGTATCGCTATTGCACTTTGTCGATCTATTATGAGAAGCCAGAAAGAAAACATTCATGCGCAGCGTAAAACGCACAAGCGTAAATGTGCTGGCGTTTATGCTTTGACTTGACGACTTGTCGATCTTTCGAGCGAGAACGAGCCGTGACTTCGAATTTGATGTTCAGTATATGATTTTGTATAAATCCAAAAATTTAATAGGAAAAAATAGGGTAAAAATAAGACTTGAAACACTAATATGGCTATATCTCTGGAAATACATTTTGGAAAAGCTTCAAATATTGGGCCCAAGCAGTTTATGGCGCACGTTTTCGAATGGCTTTTTGTTTAAAACTGAATTCTTTTAATTTGATAGTGTTATCTGTAAAATAGTCAAAAAAAACCTCTAAAAATGGCTTTGACCTCGCCGCGCACGATTTTTTAAAGATTTTTGAGAAAAGCGTTTTTTCAAAAGCAAACCTCAAAACTTTCTTTTGTAAGAAAGGCAATAAATAAATATAAAATGCATTTTTCTACGTTTATCACTTTTACTACCGTCATCAGGGGACATTGGGTCTTGAGGTGAGATTGGTCCTACAAACTTCAACATTTTTGTTGTCCATGCCAGTTCTTCGTAAAAAAAACAATTTTGCATTAATTGTGTTTCCCTACAAGGCTCCATGCAATTTTGCGGGCTTATCATACAAAATGGGCATATAATATTCGAAAGTCTGTAACTTGAGAGAAGATTTTCTGATATCTCTTCGCCAAAATTGTAGGTTTTAATTAGGATTTTTTTCTGAAAAATACGAGCTATTTTTTTATTTTTTGATACTTTAAAGGAGAATCTTTTGCTCTAAAGCCTAGGATGGTTCGAAATCTGGTAGCGGAGACTTGAAATTTTGAAGAAATTAGCTTTTTGAAAAATCAGAACCTTTTCAAATGCCAAATCAAATTTGATGTCGAAATTTATATAACACATTTTCTGTTAAAGTGCACCGTTTTCAAGTTCAATGCTCTTTTTTTTAAATGCTTCATGCAGGGAAAACTTATTTTAAAATATTAACTTTTGTGAAATTTTTGAAATTATTCAGAATTTTAAGAATCAAGACTAACATTTTGTAAGGGAAATAATTTTTGTTTATATTTGTTGATATAAGAGTTACGGAAATTGCTGTGAATGCTAAAAATAAAACAGAAAAAAACATCGTTCTGAAATGAAAATTAATTTCTTTTTTAAGTTTTTCAGAATATTGGATGTTGATATCCGCATTAATCGCAAACAATTATTTAAATGTCATTCAAATTTCAAAATTCGGATTAGTCTGATCTGTCTTTGGTATAAATAAGTCTATTGCAAAATAAATCAATTTATAAGCAGTTTAATTAAAGATGTTATGGTGATAAGATATAAAAAAAAACATAGACTGATCACAGACGTCATCATCGATGATAACAAGTAATGTGAAACCTTATTCTTGATTTGCTTTATTTTAAAAAATATAGTCCAGACTCGATTATCCGAAGGCCTCGGAAAAAAATCACTTCGGATAATCGGATAATCGAAAAACACATTTTTTAGCTGTCTTATTTTTGATTGTCGAGCTTAAGTAACGTCATGACTCGAAATCCGGACACTTAGTAGCATATCATTATTGTTATAGCTGGCAATAAATCATGTAATAAGTTGGAAATGTAGAAATATCATCAGGATGTAGTATAAACAGTCAGTTTCAAGAAAACGCATGCAAAATATGTCTTTTCTAACAATTTTTCATTAGAATTTTAAAATTAAAATGACTTGTTGTGCTTCGAATCCCGGACACTGATAAAAGCTGATTCGAAATCCGGACACTTTTGCTTCGAATTCCGGACACTCGATTTTACTTATGAATCGCACAAATTTTGACTGAAATGTTAGTAAATGGCATTCTTTAGGTCTCAAATTAGCTTTTAACATAAAAACAATTGATAGTTTATATGAAAATTTGCTAGAATTTAAGGAAATCGAAAACATAAATTTCTGCTTTGCCTTCCCGGTGCTTCGAACGCCTATGAAATATTTCAAGTGAAATGTTTCGAATTTTTGGTAAACTAATAATTTTATTGTATTTAATTGTTTTGGCATTAACTACAGCGTTCAAACAAACTTTAAATGAAAGTTGATGTTGGAATTCATCAAATAACACAGTTTTGACAGTCATAATGCGAACTTATATCCAAATAATTGATAAAACAAGATGAAGTGTCCGGGTTTCGAAGCGTCCGGGAATTCGAATCATGACGTTACTCATCAATTTTTTGATAAATGCCACCGAAAGCTTAATTTCAGTGAAATAATTGCAGTTATTCGATTTTTAAAAATGGTGACCACGAGTGAACATTTGGAGCCTAACATTTCAAAAGGGCACAAAACTTTTGTAAACAATAGTGTATCCCTTTCACTCAAATGACAGTTTGCATAAGGTGTGAGAGGGATACTCTCTTGTTTACAAAAGTTTTGTGCCCTAATGAAATGGAAAGCACGATTTCTGCAAACTTGACCACTGGTTGCGGCTGAAAGAAAAAAGAAATTGGAAAATTAAAGTTTTTTAAGTCTTACCAAAACCCTCAATTTTATAACGCCGAAGTCTCAGCAACTAATGGTTCGATTTTCAATGTTAAAAAATGAAACATTCGTGAAGAAACGGGCGTTATATTGAAAGTTTATAAAACAGGACTTTAAAACTTCAGAAAATTTGAATTAAATAACAATCCAGATGAAAGTTTACCAAGATTTATCAATTATATTTGAAAAATATCATTTAGTATAATTCTATATCAAATGCAAAAAATCCAAATGGCACCTCCAAAAAAAAATCAAATGCAGTTGGAAGTGGAAATCAGAGTTAGAAAACATTCCCTTCTTATAATCCCATTAGCTACACTACGTCCAACTGTTAAAACTTCACAAGGTCGAAATTTGAAAGCCAAAAAAAAACAGAAGAACAGGAAGCTCTTTCAACCAACTGCAATCGATTTTCCCGCCCAAAGCTGCCGTAATCCGCCCAATGTTACGACTAATTTTCTTTTTAAACCATCCTCACTGTACAATGCAATTGATACCGCACCGACGAAGACGACGATCATTGGCACAGATTCCGTAGACAGACGTGCACGCGCGCGCGAGAGTACCACGTGTGGAGTTGCGCAACCACGTGGCCGACTGACTGACTGCCGGAGAGCCCTTAAGACGAAAATTGTTATTTAGTGCGGATAAGTTAAGGCTCATTATCGAGAGGGGGGTTGCAATTATTGGTTACACAGAGGTGTGGTCGACAATTGCGTTTGCTGGCGGGGAGGTTATGGATTGCTTTTGAGGATTGTTGGTGCACTGGGTACAAATTTGAGAATTTTCAACACGTCACGTCTGGACACTTGGGATTTCTTCCTTTGAACCTCTAGTTAGCTACGACAATCCCTCAAAGATCGTGAGAAAGGGTGTAACAATACCGTGTACGTCCCGCGGTGGTTAGGATCAGTTGTAACCTGTCAAGGTACAACCACAACAACTCGCCATTGTTGGGGTCGCCGACACATTCATGTGTTACACGTCATTCATCATGCAAAACATGTAGTGAGAGTGGATATTATGCCTGTCTGTCTGTCTAGGGGGGGAAAAGCGTCATGTTTACAAAGGGCATATGGTCAACGATCGCCCTCCGGTGGTATCTTCCCACAAAGGTGTGATCCGGTTGTGAGAAAGTGTCTTGTTGATTCTAACCTCACTTTTACTGCCAGGGTTGAAGAGTTCTCAGAAGTAGCTTAGTTAGCCAAAGGCAAAAAACGTAGATTAATTCTGTTTATCCATTAGATAGTGCGCAATAGCTATCATAATCGTAATCTGAGAGTAGCTCATTAAAATTCTTCAGCAATTTCGCACTCTGACTAGCATCATCTCTTCATTAGACGAAAGCGAAACTCAACGAAGCGTGCAGCAAGAAAGGTGAGAAATGAGTTGCCGTTCACTGGGGGTGATTCGGGACAAGATAAGTCGTTGCCGGGATTTTGGAGAGGTTCATGAGCAGCCTTTAAAATCAAAACAAGTGTGATGAAAATGTTTTGACACATGAGAGGACTCTAAAGTTCCCGCGTGGTTTTACGATGGCAGATAAAATGGAATTCTTTTCGGGCCACGTAACTCGGCGTTATCTTTGGATGCTGGTTATGACCTTCGCAGGAATGTTTATTAGGGTTGTTTTTCATGAGAAAGTTTAGGAGTGCTAGCTGATTGAAAAAATACAAAAAAAGCTAATACTTACAAACTAAGCATCCGTATTTCCTCTAAAATACGATAATAAATCCATAAACACTTGTACCTGTCAGATTAATGATCCATAGATCGCACCAGCAGCGTGTATCGAAATGGTTCAAGCCCACCCACAAACATATAAATTAATCCAAATATGGATTTTTCGATGGGGCAATAAAATTTCACGGTCACCGGACGATTTCTCGCTCCGGACTTAAAAAAGACGAAGAAGACTTCACCTCGCATTGGTAAATCACCCGTGGCGAATTTTCCAAGCCGTTTCTGCGATCACCACTCCAAATCCTCCCAGCAGAAGTTTGCCACGATTAATGATGGCCGCCCTCTGGCCACAGGTGCCGACCACATGTATCCCCCACGAGAGTTGCATAAATTACGCCCACGTGGTTACCGTGGATCCCCCTGGAGTTCTGACCCTTTTTGCCCCATAACGAACGACGGCGGTGACGACGCCACCGCAGAGCTGGAGTTAACGATGTTCTGGCCGTGACTTAATCGGTAATTAATTGATCTACCGCGCGGAATCAATTCCTTAACGCTACGTGCTACTCCGAGAAGGGTTGATGGCTACTGGTTAATGATGATGGCGACGACGACTACGCACGAGTTTAAAGCTACGGTTGAGCTGCGGAATTTATTAGCGCGACCCGTAGAATGGCTTGGCGACAGGGAGCGATCCAAGTCGCGACGTTGTGGTATTTCTTGTGATTTGAAATGGCACGGTCAGATTGTTCTCGTTGAAACATACTTTGATTTTTAAGATTTTGATTTAAATTTACCGATTTAAGGGTGCACAGCAACGAAGGAAGTTGTTGTCTTCTTATTCCAAAATTGTCAAACTTACGAACCCAATCCTGCAATAACGGGATTGTAAAATTAATCAAACTTTGTTGCAAATTGCTTTGTGGACAATACTTTAGGGGATGAATAAAAAATATTTCGAAAGTACCCGTAGTTTCAAAGAGACTAAAATGTCTGTAACAAAAATCTGGGTGCAAAAGCTCTGGTTGATGTGCACCGTTAAGTAGAATTTAAAATAGATTGCAAAAAACCAAATCTGTTGAAAAATGTGAAGTTTTCTAAAATACGAAGAAACTCCTTTAAAAAATACCTTTTGTAAAGTTAAAACTCAATGGCACGATAATTTTTGATGACATTTTTCAACCAGTTTCTGCCAATCAAAAGTATCATTTTTAATTTAAAAAATTATGAGGAATCAATTGGTGACACTCTCAAAGGCGGCAAATGACGGCAAGGGCCCATTTTGCCCTATTTACCCCCTTATTTATAGTTTTTCTTTAATATCTTGAAATGCTTTACTTTCCTTCAGTTTAAAGTGTGTTATTTTATGAAGAAAATCACGAAGAATCGATTTATGACATTTTCATTGCCAATAGTTGACAGCAAGGGCCTATTTTGCCCCATTTACCCTTATTATGTGTTTTTCTTTAATTATCGATTGATATTCGAAATTGTTGAACAATATTTTTTCTTGTCATAAGTGATATACCCCGTACTTGCATGAAGCTCTGCATTTCAACATTTTTTAACTTTTATTTTTCTTTCTACTTTACAGGTATGTCCAGCGTTTGAAATTCTAGGATTAAGAATGTGTTTTGTGAGTACAGCTCATATGCAATTTCAGCTTTTTCCTATTGTTTTTCCTTAACCAAAAATTTTTCAGTAAAAAAATAAATAAATTCAAACTTTAGAATTTCATTAATGAAACTTGTGCAATCGATTCAAAACTGGTTCAATCCCGGGCAGATGGTAATAAAATAACAAAAAATGTTATGGAATCTTCAAGAAAAATCCATTTATGAATAAGAGTTCTATAACAGTTTATGTTATCGTAACAATTTTTTTATTGGTTTGATATTGGTTGAAAGCCAAAACAACTTGGGAATAACATTTCTTGTTAGGGAAGAATAACTCCAACTGTTATTAGGAGGATAGGATTAGTTGCTAAAATAACAAAAAATAATAACGAAGATTTGTTCGAAGAATAACTAAAAATGTTATTAGTATTTTATCACAATAACAATCCAATAACAAAAAAGCATAACGACGGATAACAAATCCTGTAATAATAGCATAAAATGTTATTGGCCTATAATTTTCAACTATCTAAAATCAAAAATTTGCAGGTTATTTCCGTCTGCTCGGGGTATCATGTAATTTCTTGACAATTTTTTCGGAAAAAATATATAATTTTTGATGAAAAAATCAAAAAATTAGAAAAAATATCTGAAGTTTTTCAAATTTTAAAAAAGTTTGTTAGTTTTTTAATCTTTGCAATTATTTTATTGAAATTGTTTTTTTTTTGAAATTTGTAAATAATTTTTTTTAAATATTAGTATTTGAAATAATATAAATGTTTTAAAAATCATGCAATAGCTAAATTTCGAAAAAAATACAATCCAGTTTCGACTATCCGAAGCCTTCGCGGGCAGACGGTAATAACAAAATTCATGCCATTTCAATTGCAAATACTGTTAAAATAACAAAAAGTGTTATGAAATCTTCCTGAAAAATCCATTTTTGCATAAAAGTTTTAAAATAGTTTATGTTATCATAACAAAAAATGTTATTGGTCTGATATTGGTTGAAAGCCAAAACAACTTTGGAATAACATTTTTAGTTATGGAAGAATACCTCCAAATGTTGTTGGGATGATTGGATTAGTTGTTAAAATAACAAAAAATAATAACAAAGATTTGTTCGAAAAATAACTAAAAATATTATTAATCTGTTATAATAATAACAATCCAATAACAAAAAAATCATAACGACGAATAACAAAACTTGTTATAAATAACATAAAATGTTATTGGCCTAGTGTTTTCAAATATCAAAAAATGTTATTTCCAAGTTATTTCCGTCTGCTCGGGTTAAAAGAAACTTCGGATAATCGAAGCATGCAATAAATATTCATCGGTGTTTTTTTAATTTTCCAATTCTTGACATTAAATTCAAAGTTCAGCGACCCCATAAAATCGAATATTTGTTGTTGCTTGCATTTTACAGTATCAAATGCTGTATTCAATGTTTCATCTTCGCCATATTGAGGGCCATTTTGGATTACAAATTCCTAGAAGTTTAGAGCATTTTTGGGGTTATTTTTGGTACACGGAAACTTTTTTTTGCCGATTTTTAAACCAATTTGTTTTTTACAAAAAAATCCAAAAACCGTTTTTTTTAATTTTTGATTTTTTTTAATGTTTTAGAAGTCAAAAAACCGCAACTTTTGAGCCATTGAAAAGTATGGGCAAAACGTTTGCCGCCGAGTCATGATTTTTTTTAAATTTTGGAATCAAGACTTACATTTCAAAAGGGCTAAATATACAACATTGCGGGTATTTAATACGTTAGTCTTGATTTCAACATCTTCTAAATATTGTTATCGAAAAGGTCATACAATTTTACAAATGTTTCATCTTTTAAAATAGAAAATCGAACCATTAGTTGCTGAGACTTAAAAAATTTCAATTTTCTTGTTACTTTTTCTTTTATTTTCTGAATTTCAGAATCCGAAGGGGGGTCATTCCAGGTCAACTGAGTACACTTTTGGACTCGACCTTCACCGATTTGGACCGAACTTGGAGGTAACGTTCATCTATCGATAGTTAACAAAAATCCCAAATTTGGTGCTTATTGGACCATCCCTCTATTTTTGGCACCGCCTTCTTTTTTGACGATTTTCTAAAAAAACTTTTTTTTCTTTTAATCATAACTTTGCAACTATTTGAGTAAAATACTTTCTACAGGTTGCATTTTATTGAAAATTGTCCAAGGAATTCGATAAAAATTAAATTTTATCCCTTGAGTGCCCATTAATATTATATTTTAACGTTTCAAGTATTTAAATTCAGTTTTGACCAATTCATTATATTTTTATTTGTTTTATTTTATCACCATCGTGTTTCCCGGGCAATTTTACTTAATAATCAATGTAGACCTCAAACTAATATGAACTATTTGTGAGATACAGCGATTTTACTGAAAAAAGTTTGGTTTTGCGCTGCACTCTGTCCTATGAATTCAATTCCGAAATAAGTTTCTCACATATAAAAACCGAACTATGCGGGATTCATCTCTTTATGTTGAAAAGTACACCATGTACTTCTGAGTGCTACGCAAAATCAAACATTTTTCAGTAAAATCGCTATATCTCGCCAATAGTTCAATTTAGTTTGAGGTCTACATTGATTTTTATGTAAAATTGCTCGGGGAACACGATGGTGATAAAATAAAACAAATAAAAATATAAGGAATTGGTCAAAACTGAATTTTTATACTTAAAACGTTAAAATATAATACTAGTGGGCATTTAAGGGTTAAAATTTTATTTTATCGAATTCCTTGGACAATTTTCTAAAAAATGCAACCTGTAGAAAGTCTTTTGCTCAAGTATTTGCAAAGTAATGATTAAAAGAAAAAAAGTTTTTTTAAGAAATCGTCAAAAAGAGGGCGGTGCCAAAAATAGAGCGATGGTCCAATCAGCACCAAACTTAGGGTTTCTGTTAACTATCGATAGATGATCGTTCCCTCCAAGTTTGGTTCAAATCGGTGAAGGTCGAGTCCAAAGGTGTACTCAGTTGACCTGGAATGACCCAGGGCTAATTTTCAATAAGTTTTTTTTTTTTAAATTTTCTCAACTTTTCGAAAAATAATTGGCAAGAGTGCACAATCACGATATTTTTTTTTAAATCGAAAAACTGAATTTTTTCAGTTAAATTTGAAATGGAAGTGGCTTTATCTAATTTGGCTTTATCAAAAAATCTGTAAAGTACTTTCCGATCGCAAATTTAATTTTAAAAGTTGCGGTTTTTTGTCCGGTAAAACATATAAAAATTTTTTTTTGTTAAATTTTTTTTTATAAAAATCGGTAAAAATATTTTCTGTCTACCATATTTTTCTGAATATTAACCATCAATACCTACAACTTTGCCGAAGACACCAAACCGATCACAAAATTCCTTAAAAACATATAGATTTTCGATTATTTACGTACCATTTTTGTATGGACAGATCCCAAAATTGTATGGAGCCTTGTATGGGTGAACCAATGACAAAAAATGGCTTCTTTGGTCATAGGAAAGGCCCAAAAAAAGGTAGAGCTAAAATAAAAAAAATACAAAAAAAATGCACGATATCGACCGACTTCATAGAGAATTGCTCTCGAGATTTTATGACCAAGAATCGCGAATCATTTGCCTTAATCTGACCCACTTCTGAAATGACCCACCATGCCAACAATAAACCACGTGCGTGCCCAGACCACTTCATCAACCCCAATTAGCAGTGCATGATCTGGTCAGACATGGTCCAAAGTACCTCTTCAACACCCTCCACCACGGAACTAAAACCCAGTGCACAGTGCCTCCTAGAAGACCATCACCAGCATCAACAATCCGAGGCAATAAGTTACACACACACCCTCAAGGCAAGTCGTGGGTTGACCCGCGATCCTCGTCGTTTCGCAACACACACGCTGGTCATTCATTGACCATCAGTCGCGAATACCCGCAAGTCAGGGTGCGCACCCCCTTCCGAAAGGTAGCAATTATCGTATCAATTAGATGTCAATTCCTGAACGCACAAACAATCACTTTTTCGGGGTTCGACCCGCGGGGGCGGTTCTCTGCACGATCGTCGAGCCTGTCGTCAACTAGGGGGGGGGGGGGGATTGCTCGTGGTCAGTGTTCAGCAAATTTGCCAGTCACCGATAGTTATCGGCGGTGGTGGCGTCAGGCAAGATCTGCGGCTGCCTTGACGAAGGTCGTCCACTTCACAACACCAACACAGTGCAGTGGTGTGGTACTCCACGTTGACTTACTGAACCACACTGCGGTGATCGCCATTGTCAGCGCGGAATTGGACAGGTTTTCATGCCCTGATGGAATGATTAATGGGGCGAATCTGTCGAGATGTGATCGCGGGTTGTAATGTACACAATTAATCAATTTAAGGTGAGGCACACCCCGTTTAAAAGATTTTTAATCTTCAAAGGATTGCGGGCTGCTCCCCTAAGTCACCGTAAAATGTCTCAACCCTTGGGTTATTTATTGACCGCGGTGAGGTCACAACTCCGGTATGACCCACTATCTACACGAAGCAGTGTGTACAACAAGTCAAAGTTAATAACTTTTCATTCAAGATCTTCATCCGCTCCCTCGTGAATGACTTCAAACCCGATCAGCCTCCTCAAATTACAGCACCAGCTTGAGTGGGTCCAGTAGGTAGTACAGCTCACTGGACTGCCCCCAAAGTGGCCGTAAACTCGTCCCATAAAGCACACACCATTATTGCGAAAGGTTAACTCGGTGAACCAGCTCAGGTGTACTCGTACATGTGTCTCCTAGAATCTTGTCTGGCCGCCGTTCAAAACCCAGGAACACGAAAACGACGAAGCTTCACAGGTGGCCGCTCCTCTCCGTGTGGTGGAGCGATCCACCTCTATGTAGGTTACCGGCGCTGGAACACGGAATGGATGGTTCATGGTTCATTTGGACGGGGCTACACCTTAATTTTTTTTGAGCTTGTTGTATTTTTTTTTCTATAATGTGATCGTCATGCGACTATTAAATTTCAGGTTTATTTTTTGTGCCCCCCTCTCCTTCGGAATTTTCGCTCACGAGAGGATAACTCGAGAGAGGTGGGGCAGGTTTTTTTTTCAGTGTGTGAGGATTTAATGTGTTGTTATTATTGTTTTGAAGGGTTGGTGCTGCTAAGTTGAGATTTGTATTTTTACCTTTTGAAAAAGGACAAACAAGACAACAGTCCAGCCTGTTCAAATTTTTATAAAGTTTTCAACGATATTGCTCGAATCGAATAGTTTTAGAATTCAGAAAAAAGTAAATAAAAAAAAATAAACTTTTTGATGAATTCATAGATATAATTCTTTGAGGATTAGATCATGAAAAGTTTGTGAAATTTTTGACTGAAATTAAAAAAAATTAGGTATGTATTTTGAATTTTAGGTTTTAGGCTATAATTAAAAAAAAAGATTCAAAGATTCTTTTGTTGGCATTTTAATCTTTGGTCCAGCCAATCGTTATCTTGTGAAGTTTATATTGTCCCATATTCATATTCGAGCCAAAAAAATAAGGGACGAAAAATATGTTAAAAAAAATATTTTTTTCAAAGAGATCAAAAGTTCAACCAGCTAAAAATAATTAGAAGTGCATTTTTTTTGCGAAAAAATAAAATTTCGTCAATACTTACAAATTTTAAAAACTAAAGATTGCAAAACAACTAAACTTTGGTCAGAGTCGAGGGACATATACTTAAAAAAAATGCAACGGCCTAAATAAAGAACAAAAGCAGATAAATAATAAAAAAATGCAGGCTTTTTTCAGATCACCGTCATTTGCATTCATTTCGCAAATTGTCAGCTATTCAAAATCAGCGTAACCTTTTCTTGTCATTTGTTTATTTGGATAATTTATTTTATATTTTTCTTTTTTATTTTTTGTATTTTAATTAGCATTTATCACGTTTATTGTTTTCCTAAAAGTATTGTGCCAGTTCCATAACCTGCAATATCCTTCCGAAATTTCTGTTTTTACATTTTTTGTGACACTCTTGATATTTTGGTCAAGGTCAAGGAGAGATGGAACAAAAAAATCAAATTCAAGACCAGTTTGCAAAATTTGAATGCAAATAGTATCTCAATTGCTTTAAACATAAAGACAGTCAAGCTATAACCAAACATAAGCAAAATATCAATGAATCAAAGAAAACAGTATTTATCCTATAGTTATACTTTTTTTTCCGATCTGTGGTCCCTAAGTTCAAAATTAGCAAAAAGTCTAAATGTGCTTATTTGATTAAAAATTCATAAGTAAATGTTATCCTAAATATTTCTAATAGTTAACCATAATTTAATGAAATGTTTGTTTTCAAATGTTTTCTACAATCATTATTTTTTTGCTCTCTGATTATTTTTTGAGTTTTTAAAGGCAAAATTTCGCTTTTTTTCAAGAATATATATAAAATTATGATCAACTTTTGCTCTATGAACAACTTTTCATCCTTGTTTCATGTTTTTCTTCTTAATTTTTTGTATTTTTTCTGATAATATCAATTGTAAAGTGACCAGCATTTAACTTAATTTGGTATAACATAAAGATAAAGTTAGTCAAAAACACAACCAAAGTTGACCCAAATTTATCTAAAACATTAGCTAAGTCAAATAAAACATGTCATATCCCCAAGCCTCTATAGTAAAATATAAGTTAGGAGTTTTTCTTTCAAATTTAAGATCGTAAATTGGCTGGAGAATCGGGTTTTTCGAGTAAACTCATTTTTTGAGAATTCTTAAAGTAAGTGGTTTCAAGCACGTTTTGTTTTTTTTAAATCTTGTTTCATTTTATGTTTTTCTTGTTTCATTTCTAGTACTTTTATATGCATTTATCTTTTTTTTTATTGGCGGTAATTGGCCTGTTCTCCATGCTCTAATCATTATCATTCAGTCTTTTTAGTGCTTTTTATTATTTTTACAGTACTTATGATTTTATTTTTTGGTTATTTTTTCTTTTCTTACAAAAAAAAATCATAAACTTTAAAGTTGCAACAAATGGGCTAAAACCATAGCTTTGTGTAGGTATAAAAGAAAAACCACAGTAAAATCTAATAAAAAAAGTTTTTTTCAAAACATTGCCAAAGTCCCATGAAACACGTAAAATCCTGAAAAACAAAATTTTCTAAAATTTCAAGAATTTTTCTTTCCGATGCTTTCTGATTGAAAATTGGTTCAGAGACGGGGTTGGGTCTCAAAGGATTATTTCGGCAAAAATCAATCTTTTAACCAATTTTTGGTCTTGAAAAATATCGCATTGGAAAGAAGAACTCGTTAAATAAAAAAAAATGTTTTTAAAGTTGTAATTATTCAGGGGATTATTTTTAACCAAATCTAGTAATTTTTGTAATGCCCTAGAATATGCCTCTATCTAGCCTCTACTAATAAGAAAATAAACACCGTTAAAAAATAATTAAAAAATAGAAAGACAAACGGTAATAATAGGAGGTGGTAGATAAACCCAAATACCAACAGAGATAAACTTAAACTAAACATGATAAATGCAATTTAAAATACTAAAAATAAAACAACAACATCAAGATGCTCAAAATTACCTCCTGATCCTGGGGAAAATGAAACCTTTCGAAAAAATTTGGGCATTAGAGGGTTTGAGATTAGAGAGTCAGAATTCAGCTACCAAAAAGTTGAGACAGACAATAATTTGGTCGTATTATTTACTAACTGCTCAATTCTTGTAATGGTCCTCTTTTTTCCCTAATCTTTATGAATAAAAAGCAAAATGTTTAGTTTAAAAAAATCATTACAAAGTTTACAATTAAACGAAGTTTATCTGTTTTGAACACTCGATTTTTATTGAGTCTAACACATTTTTTTTGGAATATTAGGGTTTATCATATTTGATTTCATGGAAAAAAGTTATTTTAAATTGGATTAGTTAGTTTTTTCCTAAAATACAGGTTTTCAAATATGAAGAGTTTTAAAGATTCTTATTGACTGTCTTTCAGCAAAAAAAAAAGAGTAATTGATTTTTGAAAACTGTTTTCTGTAGTTATTTTATTTTTTGAAGAAAAACATAATACACAAGTTACCACCGGCAGGAGTTTGTGTGACATTTGGCCTGGGGATTGCGATTGGATGTTTAATTTGATTTGATAAAATATCATGTAATTATAATCAGACCTTAGTTCATTTTTCTTGTATCCAATATTTCAAACGATTTTAGTAGGAATTTTGATTTCAAATATTGGCATTTTAGCCGTAATTGAGCCAGTCACCAAGTTGGAATTTGCACTGTTAAATTGCGAGTGACAGCCTAACAACAAATCTAGATTACTTTTTCAAAACAACCAATGCGCCATGAACATAAGACCTTTTAAAAAAGTAAGTATTTATTTTCCATTTCAATAACATAAATTACTTGATCAAACAAATGAATTGAATAAAAATTCTGTCAATACTCTATGCATGGAAAATATTTCAACTCAAGAAAATTAAGTCCAACTTAGCCCACTACACCCTACTACACTCTATTCCTCTACCACACGGTCCATCTACGGATCCTGAGAGTAGTACGTCTCTAGAGCGCGCCGTGGGGATGGGTCACCTGGCTTAATTTTTATTTCCAACTTTTTCGTCGTCATTACCGGGGCAAAAAATTAGTTCTCGTTCGACTTTCTCACCGTTCTGAAGCAAATCGCGCGCGCTGCTCTCACAAGCCTAGGTTTGTCGCTTGCGGAAGTTTCGATTTCGATAGAAGTTTTTTTTCTACCCTTCATTGCGAGTGAGGATTGTGCGAATGAATTCCTTAATGGAGAAAATTTTACGATTTCGAATAAAGGTATGTGGCCCATTTATCTCGGCGCAGGGTATTGTGCAGCAGTGTTATTAATGCGTCTACGGGAACTCTCGGTGTGGTGTGTCTCAAAGGGTCGCAAATACTTTGGAGAACATATTTTATCGTGCACTTTTGCATTGTGTGTTTAGACTGTTCGCATGAATGGGGAAGATAAATTCCTCTGCTGGGAATACATTCCCGGGGTCGGGCCGTGGCAAAAAATGTGAAGTGCTGGAGACAAAAGTCTGTAACAGAAAATAGAAAACCGTTCTGTAGCGTGTGAGCGATACAGTTTTTGATTCATTATATGCGACAGCCTCAATTCAGTAACATTTTTTGCTTTATTGAATTTTAAATATCTTGCACCGACAATGAGTGGTGGGAGTTGAATGTCGTGCAGCATCATTGAATATGCAGGAATTTTGCTTTCGATTGGCGCCAGGCATAAATCACATTGCTTGTGTCGTATAAGCTCTTGGTGTCAGTTTCAATAACCAGGATTGAATAATTTATCATTGTTTAGTGAATTAGTGTGACAAAAATTGTCAGGTACAACATAACTTTGGTGGTCTTAAAAACCAAATACTGTGATCGAGTGCGAATCGATACAGCTGTTCTAGCCTTGTTTTTTTCAGAATATTTGGGTATTTTCATGGTTTCGGGTAAAACTGTCACACACCCAAAGTTAAAGAACGAGAAGATAGTCCTCACGAAAAGAAACGTGAGGAAAGTGCTATTTTGCGGGAGTTTAGTCCTCTCGCGAGTTCATTCGTTCATTGGAACAGTTCATCCTATTGAGTGGCTTATATGGACAAATGACCACCACTTAGTCACCGAACCATGGTGGCCCATACGGCAAAGGAACGGTTCAATATCCCGAAGGTCTTGGGTTCGAGTCTCGGTACCGGTACTTTTTTTTATAGATGAATTTTTTTTCGGGATTTATCTTCTCCGTCCGCACACAGTACCATTTTACTACCGAATCGTGCTCTTTATCCTCTTGTATGCCGATGCCCAGTTCTGGGTGCAGAATAATTCAAATAGTGTCCATCGTTTTCCAAAGTTAAAGCTATTAAGTGCTCTATATACTACGGTCCTTATTTAGACCGTAGTTTCGATTCGCTCCAGCTGACGGTATTTTTTTAAATTTATATTTTATAGCGCTTAATACACGGAGAAAAAAGAGTTCCCAAAATCGTGACAAGCGTTCATGAAAATGGGAACCTCGAACAAAGTGTTCAAATCCCATGGTACGATTTTGAAAAACGTACCATGAAATTTGAACACTTTGTTCGTGGTTCCTATTTTCATGAACGCTTGTTCACGATTTTGGGAACTCTTTTTTCTCCGTGTACAGTTCAGGCTCGATTATCCGAAGTTTAGCCGAAGTTCAATCATTCGAAGGTTTTATAGGACTTCGGATTATGGAATAATGGAAGAAAAAATCTTACTTTATTTAATTTTCTTACTTTCACCATCGAATTCGAGTTTTGCGAGCCCATATGAGTCAAATTTGAATAGTTGATTGCCTAATAAATAAATAAATGCTTTTTTTATATTTCTTCTCTGCCATTTTGGCCGCCATCTTGGATTGAACAAAAATTAAATCACTTTAGAGTATTTTGGGGGTCATACTTAAACTCGAGAATCAAAAATAAGACAATGAAATGAAAAAAATGTAATTCGATTATCCGAAGTGATTTTCTTTAAGGCTTTGGGATAGCTTTTTTCTCGAGCTTTTTTTATATTTTTAATAAAAGAAAATAAAAGAACAATCGCCTGTGAACTTTTATGCTTACAGTCCAGACTCGAGACTGTAAGCATAAAAGTTCACAGGCGATTGTTTTTATATTTTCTTTTATTAAAAATATAAAAAAGCTCGAGACGCATTTATGGTTAACATAAAATCTGTTTTTTGACGATTTGATACAATGTTGTTTTTCATTTATTTAATATAATTTAATCTTGCTGATAAACTTTGTGTGTTTCGGAAAAGTTTCAGGTTTTTTTTTTATTTTAGAAATTATGTAGACACCTTTCCTAGCTTTTTCCAATTTTAACATCTTTATATATTTATATGTGTACAACGAGTGCTAAATCATGTTTTGCAACAAGTTGCTTACAAATTTTTTTGCAATTCCGAAAAATGTTGTTCGTTTGAAATTTTATGTCAATCGTCGATATGTTAAGTAAATACACCGTTGAAAACAAAAAATATTTAAAAATGTTACTTTTCGATACAAGTGTTGGAAAGTTCAATTTTTCAGCACCCATTTTATTTTTGGTAGGAAAAAGTAGGCCGTTTTGTTTCTTAAGAAGGACACCTCGTTGGAACAATGTACGATTCGTGCTGAAAAAAATCCTATTCCAGCACAATAATTTAAATAGGAAAATAACCAAAGAAAACAATTGCTATTTGTACAATTTAGAACGACTTAAGGGAATAGCTTCTGACTCCATCCCTATAATTTTGGCATATCAGTACTTTGACGTTCAATTACAGCTCATAAAAATCGTATTCAACTGAAATCCAGTGATAAATAACTCAAGGAAGTAAGCAAGCAATTTCTATCAGCAGCTTTTCAATATATATTTTTTACATAATTACTTCAAAAATGAAAAAAAGAACAGGTAATCGGAAAACCTTTCAAACAAATCAATAATATTGAAGATCTTGAACTTTTCTCAATCTAAATTAAGGCCAATAATGGTATTTCTTATAGTTCACCAATATTTTCTAAAAATATGGTGTAACTTGCTCAACCTACCTTTTAGAAAAGGTGATCTGAACAAATAAAACTCATTCATTAAGAACTTTGTGTTAGGGGTAATCATTTAAACAGAGTTCTTCACTTCCAAAGTTTTTGAAACATTTTAGAACAAGTATTTACAAATATATATAAATCTTTTAGCAATCCCGTTTTGAAATTGCTTACTTTTCTTACCATTCTAAAGTGTTTTAATGGCCTTCTTATAATAAAAAAAACAGTGCTGAAAAGTTTATCATAAACCTCATTTGGGTGGTGAAAAGATCAACATTTTAACAACGATTTGTGTTGAAAAAATCATCAATTTGCAAATTATTGGATAAACTATTATAAAGTCTATTTTTTGAGACGTAATTTTCAAGACAAAACGTACCTGAACTTTAAACAGCAATTCTCAGAACGTATTTTTTTTCTGCTAAGTTTAGTGAACATACATATTTGGATCTCAGAAATTCGGATAAAAAGGAGGTCCGGCTATATTCTTTTTAGAGGTAACTTATGTATATTTGCATTCAATTTCAATTTGTGTTAATATAATTGAAACTTAAAGATTACCGTTAGCTTAAATATTCTGATATTATTTCTTCTAAATCAAAGGATTTGTCTTCAAATTTATTTTAATTAAATAATTTATTCATGAAAAAGTATCAGTATTCTATTGTTATATAAATTTAAAAAAGATAAATAAAGACATTTGAACACTATTGATCCACAAAATCATCACAAACCCTACAGCAACAAACCACCTGTTTGATCTTCATGCTTCGTGCTATGACCTACTTCGTCAACTCAATCTCAGCTCAATCGAGCTCCAAATTTACCGCCTCAACGGAAATGCTCCATTTCTGTACCAAAGTTTCAGTAATGGAGATAAATTGTCGTCATAATTCCCTTCTTCTCCTTTCTCCCCTGCAATGAATTGGAAATGTTTCACACTTTACGCGTCGTTTGAACCACCAACCCAGCCCGATGTTCTATAGATAAACCGCACGACTAGTACCAGGTCGCGCGCGGGTGTTCAACGCGACCAGACATCAGACGGTTCTTCGTCGCGGTCGTCGTCTAACCTAGTTTTTCTTCTAAACAAGCTAAACGGTTGCACATGTGCCGACACGGGTGCATGGACAAACGGGAAATGCCGTCCCTCCCGCCAGCCCGAACTAGACCCGAAAAAAAGGTTCCCCTAAATTCCCCTCCCATCACGGCCCGTGACCAAAACGTCGGCGCGCAGCCAATCCAATTACCTTCGCGCACACAAAGTTGCCATTAAAACTTCACTCATGCTCTAATTCTGCTTTTCCAGTTTAAGCCCCAAAGTCAGCCAGGCCCGTATGGGGAAACGTTTTCCCGGGCAAAGTGCTGATTTACGAGGAGGTTTTTTTTTCGGCGAGCCTAATCCGGCGAAAGGTGGTTCTCGCCCGGTGATAATGACGAAAAGCCAACGGTTTCCACTGAATATCAAACATCAAACAGCCGACGAGTTCGCATTTTTGCGGCAGAAACTAATTACTTTCATTTAACGCGTCCGATTCGCAATACGGTGGAGTGATTAGTTAGATATTTTTTTTAAGTCTAAAAATTGTTCTGGAATCTTCTGATGGTAGAATAACTAACATTAAGTTTATTTCTTATCTTGCGATACATTAGAAAAAATAACACGTTTTAAAAAGCTTTTGATTGTTTTGGTTGAATCCGGCACTATTTAAATAAATAACATTATCTATAATAAAGTGAATTTAATTTTCTAGATCGTTTAAGGCTGACTTTTCATAGAGCAAAATTAGAATTATTATCTATAATTTCGCAATATTGTTGAAAAAAATTATATGGTAATTATTCTCTTTTATGATTTAATTTAACCTCAATTTGGATTGAAAAAGCGACATTACACCAGAAAAGCGATAAAATTACACATTTTCAGAGGTAATTTTGCCATTACACTTTTTTTCTGACATAAAAGATGTAACCTTTCCCAGATGTAATTTTACCATGATTTTATTTGCTGTGTCTTGTCAAAAGAAGCTATTTATGCATTATTATTTTTTCTATACAAGTTTCCATACAATTTTGCGAGCTGATGGTCATACTTAATGGAGTTGATCTATCGATTTGGTGTCTCCAGCAAAGTTGTTGGTTATGGTTAGCACTTTATAGACAAAAATATGCGGAAAAATATGTTATCACTAGAGTTAAATTTGGTACCAGAGTCATGCATTTTAAAAACTAATGATTTAAATAAATCGAATAAATGATCTAACAATATTCCAATATTCATTCATTTCGAAATGGAAATCAAATTTGCAATCGAAAATGAGTTAAAAAATTGTTTGATGAAGTGCACCGGCTGAAAAAATCAGGGGGCAAAAAAAAAATAAATAAAAATAACCTACTTTAAGTTTAAACGGAAATACAAGTTTATTCAACTTTGGCTGTGTTTTACACTAACATTAACTGTATTTTATGTTAAATTAGTAATGTAGTTATTTTTTTAATATCCCAGACTATGCCTCTATACATTTTTATACAATTTAAATGATCGTGGTTTCATTGTATAGAAGCAAACGTGAAAAACAAACCAAAACTTTAAAAACTGACTGTAAAAACATGAAAAAACTAAAAAGCCAAATACCATCGAAACATATTTAAATATTTGAACTAAATAAGACAAATGCTAATAATAATACAAAGAATGGAACAAGAATAACATAAAACAAGAGAAGAAAAGATTTTCATAGAACAAAAGTTGCTCAAAATGGCCTCTTGAACCCGGGAAAAAGAAAAAAAAGCGGACGCTAGAGGGTTTACTGCATAAGTTTTAGATTCATTTAACTGCGTTGATATTCATATTTAGCATGTTTGGACCTGTTTAAAAATATTTTGCCAACGTTTAGATTTTGAAGAGTAATTATTGCAAAACAACTGGACAAGGTTTAAATACATTTTTATAATATTAGTTTCATTCATATTTTAAAAATATGACCTGTAATTTCATTTTTTATTTATTTATTCTTTTGGTCAAAGTCGAGAGATTGCTGCGATTTAATCTCTTCAATTTTATAATTTGTGATATATTTTTATTGTCATCATTTTTTGAACTGTCGATGTCTCAAAACCCGTTAGTTTAATTTTCAATTTATTTATTTTTTTGAAAATTCTGATGACTCCTTTTTTTTAATTTTTATTTATTTTGATTTATTTTGATTTTCTCTTCCATGTACATTCATTCAGTTAAAATATTATTGAGTGTCCAATCACAATCGATGACTTTTCACCTCAATTTTAAATACAAGCAACTTTCATTTATTCATGAAATATTGTAGCTTTCGCTATTCAGTGATTTCAAATGTAGGAGGTCCTACATGTACAAAAGGGAAAAGGGATACCTTAAAACTAACTTATAAACTATATAAAGAGCGGATCAATGTAGCTGAAGACCGCAATGATTTTTGTCGAAATGCATCAATTATCTTATTGGACATAACATCCAAAGTGTCAACTTCGGCTAATTGATGAAGTTCACTGGTGCTGAACCAGGGAGGAAGTTTCAGAATCATTTTCAGAATTCTGATGACTCCTGAAAATACAAACAAACCCCTATATCATTTTTGTTTTTGTCTGCACTACAACTTTGTTGAACATTGTTACGCTTAAAAATAATCCTGCAAAGTTACATAAAACACATCATTTTACTATTAATAATTTTGTTCTGAATGAAATGTACTGGGTAGGACATACAATGCCCATGTTCATTTTTTTAATCTTTCTTTCAGTGGTGTTTAAAAAAAAAGTGTTTTGTTGAAAATTGATATACTAAAATTAAAAAAGTCACCCCTTTGATAGTCACTTAATTTCTAACAAGTTTCAGCCGTTTAATGTATTGAGCAATTCTCTACCAAAACCGGAAATGGATTTCATTTGTATATTTTGATTTGACTCAAACTTTGTGGGGGCCTTCCCTATGACCAAATAAGCTATTTTGCGTCATTGGTTCACCCATACAAGTCTCCATACAATTTTGGCTGCTGTCCATACAAAAATGGTATGTAAATATTCAAACAGCTGTAACTTTTGAGTGAATTTTCTGATCAATTTGGTGTCTTCGGCAAAGTTGTAGGTATTGTTGAGGACTTTTGAGAAAAAAATAGGGACACGGAAAAAAATTTGCAGACTTCAAATTTAACTTCAATTTTCGTGTTTCTTTTTCTTAAAGCGACTCTATCTCAGCGACCCGAGGTCCAATCTTCAATGTCTCTTAGACAATTTTATAGTAAATTTTCTGAACTTTTCAAAAAAAATGTTTTTAGAAATGGTCACTCATGGTCACTATTTTTAAAAATTGAAAAACTGCAAATATTTCGCTAAAACCAAACTTTCGGTGGCTATATCTTGAAAACGGAGCCCTTTATCAAAAAATCTTTAAAGTACTTTTCGATTGCAAATTCAATTTTGCATTAAAAAATAATGTCAAACTTGTTTTTGCATGAAACTTCGATTTTTTCCAAAAATCACTATTTTTTCAAAAATTCATAACTCGGTGGCAGATTTTTTGACCATGTTTCTCTATGGCTCAAAAGTTGCGGATTTTTGTCCCCTAAAACATATCAAAAAATCTCGAAAATCAAAAAATACGTATTTTGGGAAATTGAGTTTTAGTGAAAAAAAAGTTGATTAAAAAATCTGCACAATTTTTTTTCCGTGTACCTATTTTTTTTCAAAAGTCCTCAACAATAGCTACAACTTTGCCGAAGACACCAAATTGATCAGAAAATTCACTCAAAAGTTACAGCTGTTTGAATATTTACATACCATTTTTGTATGGACAGCAGCCAAAATTGTATGGAGACTTGTATGGGTGAACCAATGACGCAAAATAGCTTATTTGGTCATAGGGAAGGCCCCCACAAAGTTTGAGTCAAATCAAAAAATACAAAAAATAAAAATGGTCGAAATCGGCCGATTTCGTAGAGAGTTGCTCTATTACGTAAAATAGTCCAATAATGAGGTTCTTTTGTTGCTTATTTTAAAAATAATACTTTTAAATGTTTGTTAAACTAAGTTTATTAACTTTTAATCAAACGGAAAATGTCTATAAATCTGAAGATATTTTTGAATTCTGCTCAATAACACTAAAACTTGTAACTAAGAATCTAATTGCAACCGTAATTAGTGAAAAATTGTCCACAGAATCCAAGAATGCAGTCCGATTTCCGATTTGAAGTCATTTGCTTGATAAAAATGGAACACTTTGAGAGTACTCTGATATTCCTTTTTACCAATGTTTTCATAATCATTATAAACTAACTTTCAAAACTTTTCAAAATGTGTTGAAAACTACTTTGAACACTTCTCTATCAAGGTCAGTATGGTTCCATAATATTCTGTTTGTATTTTATTCGTATTTGTATTCAATGTCACCCTGGCTATCAATCTCACCACGGTTTACGGTACTTACTGATAAGTTCTGATCGCATTTTACAACTTTGCTGAAAACAACAAATCGATCAGAAGCATTTCTCCTCAATATTTTTCCTTTTTTAGGAGATTTGTGTGGCAGAACTATTGATGAGAATGATGTAGATTTGCGAAAACGTAGAAAATTAGTCAGATTTCAAAAGATTACTAAGAGAACTGGGAAAGGGTGGAGTTTCCATTTCTAGGTCAAGGAAAGGCCATGACGGATCTAATCTCGCCACGGTGGGTGAAGCTCGGCATGCATCTGATCGCAACTCATAAATCGTGAGGAACGGTTCTTCACCTCTTGTGTGCAAAATTTCGGCTACAAAAAAAAAAAAAAAAAAGCGAGCGAATTCGGCAGTGCAAGTGTCGTTGAACCGCTTTACTAGCAATAGTGACGTCGCAGGTTACAACAGCCAACAGGTTGTTCCTGAGCGGTGCCATTAGTGCTGCCTCGTCGGAGTTGCTTTTCTTTAGCTCTCTTCCATTCGCAACAGTTCTTGCCTCGGCTGTTGTTTTTTTCTTTCCCCATAGTGAGTGTTACTTTTTTTTGCGTCGTCTTGCGCTTTTGAACCGGCGAAATTGTGTTTATTTTCATTTCGTCTCTCCTCCTCCACATCTGTCTAGGCTTGAGTATTATTTTTTTTATGTACTAAACACATTGCCATTTGCACGGTGCAATGTAAAACGAGCGCGTAATGTCTCGTAAATCAAGACGTGCGTCACGCGAAGAAAACAGACTAACTGACTGACTGACGGTTGTTTCCTCTCTGCCAGCGTCCCGTTCAATGGCGCTTGCTGGAACCGGTACTGCAGCTTAATTTCTTGGAAATTGAGTGAAATAGTGTGCATTTCCTATGTGAGAAGTGTAGCCGATTTGCTCAACAATTCCATTTACGAAATTGTAGTAAATATCATTTAACAATTCTGAAGAATTACAAACATACCGAGCTTTTGCCCGCAGAACAAAAAACCCAGCATGACTTCCTGCTTGGCCTGCGACCTTGTACCGATCCAAATCGAACCACATAAATTTCCCAATTGACACCCATTCCTGTTCGCACCGCTGTCAACCGGAACGCCATACTTGGCAACGATTCCATTTTCTGTGCTCCTCCACCAAGCAAAAAAATGGGTCAAAAGTGCAAAACTTTTAACCACCCAAAACAAATTTATGATTCACAACGCCCAACAGAGAGCACGAGGTGGCGACAAATTCCTGGAACCAAATATAGTTTCATGTTTGTGCGGGACAATCTGAGCGGTTGTATCTCTTCCGAGGACAGCGTTGCGCCCCGGAGAAGTGGTCTTAATTTCCTGAAACGCGTGGGAGTTGGGGCTTCGTAACAAATTGGACAATCGATTCGAAACTGTAGCAAACGAGGGGGAATTTTACGACTTCTGACCAAATCTTGGAAGACTGTGTGTGACTTGAATTGGGGCGATTAAGTCGGGCAAGATTAGTTCAAGTTCAATCGCTAGCGATTTCCTGCATACCTCTTCGTAACAGGAACCGTTACAGCGCGAGTCCATCGTTTGAAGTTCAAGCCCTCAATCACCCAACCCAAACAACTTAATTGACCTCCGGAATCGTTCACGGTGGAACGACATTCAAATGAACCGTATCGATAGCGGTTCTTTCAATTATCCGCGTTCAAACAGTTGCAGGTCCGGGCCAAGAATAATTCCCCCCCGTTCGCCTTTGGACGCAATGATCGGTGAGCACACGCCCGAGATCGTACCTCCAGAACCTAGGTTACCGTAAACGTAATTGACTGTGTGCGTACTGGAGGGTCGTTAACAGAGTCTGCAGAGCGGGGTTCTGTTGCGAGCCGCTTCTTTTCCAGCCAGCACGATTCGTTGCAGTTGTGATGTGATGCCGCAAAAGTCATTTGAATAAATTATGTTGATGATTCAAGCAATCGGATTTATGACAAAATTTTATGATGTTAGACATGTCGCATGCCCTAGTTAGACAAAGGTAGCTTAATGGCCATTCTTACGGATTACTGCCGGGAACCTGGAACCGGTTCCATCCGTCGGTATGGTCAAAACATTAATTTTAGCAAACATAGGCATGCGACATGTCAAACTGCATGAAATTGTGTTGCGAAATCGTTTTAAAAAACATTTAATTTAAATTTTCCCCAACTAAAAATCTGATGATTCCGCCACGACACCACACCTCCAACGCCTCACCTTCCGTACCCGCGAGGGGAAAGAATTCCCGACTCGCGTGGCCAGGTTAAACACCTCCTCCTCCGTCGGGCATTCGCTACAGATCGTTTACTTTGGAGTTCGTTGTTTGTCGATTATTTACGGCCGTTTACGGGCCAACCTGATGCTGCTGGCTTTCCTCACCTGGAAATTAGCGGGGAATGCCGCCGCCGTAAACAAATTGACCGTTTTGTTTGAACAAACGGTAGCAATGCGATCGCTGACCTTGACTCCGACGAATTTGGTGGAATATTTCGGACACTAATTGTGGGGCGATTTCTTGAAGTCTATGGCGAGCGGTGCAAAAAAAGCACGACAAGCGAAGAGGATAAGAGATAGAAGAGTGATATGATAATGACGATAATGATAATTTCTTAATGACACGCACTTTGAATCAGCCGAGATTGATTGCTAAAGTGGGAGCCGCGGTCGTGAATTCAATGGTGGAGGGCGTGTCCGGTTTGACATCATTTTTTAAGAGGTAAATTGGGGCAATGGATGAGTCTATTTCTGCTGAATGAGTTGGTTTGTATATTTCGCTTGATCTTGTAGATCTACAACCCTGCCATTTTTTCGTTTGGCTTTTGTACATTGTATATTTTTTTCCACGAAACATTTCATGCTCGAGAATCAATGAGTAAATGTGGATAATATTTTGCTCACATTTGGCTCTGACAATTGATTAAAAATCCTTGGTATCTGGTAACACTGCCGTAAGATGTTTCTACTCGAGTGTAAGTAAGAAATTCTCTTAGAAATCGGTCGATTTTGTGCTTTTTGATTTGTTTTTGTTCCAACTTTGTGGGGGCCTTCCATATAACGAAAGAATTCATTTTGTGTCACTTGTTCACCCATACAAGTCTCCATGCAATTTTGCCAGCTGTCTGCTTTCTTTTGAAGAAATTTTCTGATCGATTTGGAGTTTTCGATTAAGTTGTAGGTGTAGATGTACAGTTTTTTTTAATTTTTAATTATTTTTCAACAATTTTTTTTTTTCAAGATCCATATTTTACAATTTTAAAATTTTTCAATATTTTTAAGGTGGCAAGAACCCGCATTTTTTTAGCTATAGAGAAGTACGGGCAAAAATATTGCCTCTGAGTTATTTTTTGTTGTTTCCTGCATAATGATGTTTTTTTTAATATGGAAATCTAACCCATTTTTTCGAAAAAAATAATTTAACTTTTTTGGAATCAATACTTATATACAAAAATTCAAAGAGATCAGAAAATTTTGAAAATAAAAATTAGATAATAAAAATAAAAATAAGATAATTAATTGCTGAGATATTGATTGGGTTAGATTTGAGTGAGCCTATGAAATCTTCAATTTGCCTGATTGTTTTTCTTTTATTCGCTGAACCTCAGCAACCAGAGGTCCAATCTTAAACAAAATAAATTAAATTAATTTAGGCTATTTTATGAACTCTTCTAAAAAAAAGTATTTAAAATGGTCATTAATTGGGCGTCATCCATAAAGTATATCACGCAAAAATCGGTCAAAATTAACCCCCTTCCCCCCTATGTCACACAAGGTTGAACCCCCCCTCAAAAAGTATGTCACATTTTGCCAGAACCCCTCCCCCCTTGTTTTCGATTGGATTTTTTATACACCCAGAACTGGGCATCGGCTTACGAGAGGATAAAGAGCACGATTCGGTAGTAAAATGGTACTGTGTGCGGAAGGAGAGGATAAATCCCGAAATTGCCGTGAGTACTTTACTCGTTGGTTCATTTTCCAAAAAAGTTCATCTATAAAAAAAAAGTACCGGTACCGAGACTCGAACCCAAGACCTTCGGCATATTGAACCGTGCCTTTGCCGTATGGGCCACCATGGTTCGGTGACTAAGTGGCGGTCGTTTGTCCATATAAGCCACTCATAGGATGAACTGTTCCAATGAACGAATGAACACGCGAGATGACTATACTCTCGCAATATAGCACTTTCCTCACGTTTCTTTTCGTCAGGACTATCCCCTCGTGGGTGTAGTTTTTATAACTTTAAACTCTCATAATTTTGGAATTTTTGTCAAATTTAACATGAATATTGAAGTTCCAGCTGTCTAATGGCCCGTTTACATTGTTTTGCTTGAAATCAAACTTTAAGTGGCCATATCTCGAAAACGGTTCATTTAATATAAATTTCGGTGAAGCACCATTCCATATCAAAATGTTATGTAAAATGTTATAAGTAATCAGGGAAACATATAACTTCAAATCAGAAAATAAAATTTTATTATGACCTTTTCTAATATTCAGCATTTTTGCGGACCTCAACATGTTTTTTTCTTAATAGCCCAACTAATAACCTTTCTTTGAAAAGTGGCGCTCTAAAATTGGTTCAGCCGTTCCGGAAAGATGATTTTTTCGGAAATGTGAATTTTGCAAAAATAGTCGAAAAACGTAACTTTTTTGGACCACCCTATTACGGATAGGAGCCCCCTAATCTCCGTACAAAAAATACGGGTGTTATTATTTTGGCCAACGAACATGGCAAATTTGAACCAAATCGGAGCAATTTTGATTTAGATCCTTACTGTTTGACGTGGAATCGCTGCATATAAAATCCATCACCGGAATTTGGGGAGAATTGCTTAAGGGGTTACATACATGTGGAAATCGCAAAATTTTATATTACAGAATATTTGTTAAATCCACTCAAAAGATGATTATTAATCACTCCTGAAAGTTTCATGACTAAATTGAGTAAGAGACGATTTAAGCTGCCATGCGCAAAGCGGGCTTCAAACTTTGTTGGCGTTTTTCTCTGAACCCCGAGTTGGTTTACGGGTGCCACGATATCTCGAAATGGGAAAGACCAAATTGGCTGAAATTTGAGGTGAAGACTCTCAAGATGTATCCCGTGTGCATGACGAAGCCCAATTTTTAAAATTTGCTTTTTAAAAAAATACAAAAATCAAATACTAACAGTTTTTTATATGAAAAACACAAAAATATATATATTTTTTTTTAAATAAACTTTTTGGAAATCGGGCTTCGTCATGCACATGGAATCGGTTTAACGAGTCTTCACCAAAATTTTGAGCCGATTTGGTCAAGACAATGTTGAGATATCGTGGCACCCGTTTTTTGAAACTGCTAACTTGAAATTGCTATATCTCGGCAATCATGCAACCAAATATCTTTAAATTTGTTTTGTTCGTCGGTGAAAATTTATATTTTAACGTCCTGAAAAAAGAATTTAAAAAAAGTTGTAGTGTGTGCTCACACCAACCTCTGACTTTTTTGCTGATATACATGTATGTAACCCCTTAAGTGATCAAATTATAGATATCATTCAACTGTTTTTGAAAATTTATCCAAACCTAATTGCAGATTAGTTGATGGACATGCTGGGATCTCTGACTAAAAATATAAATATGTTTTCGATTGGAGCGTTCTAAAATATCATAGACCTTCCAGCACCATTTTATAAGTCTTTTTACAAATTGAGTTTTACTAATGTTCGGGAGTGTTTTTTTAATAAGTCTGGTACAATTTTTTTTTCAAAGTTGTTGTCAGCCTCCGCCTCCGGTTTCTTAAAAAGTATCCTGCTCCACGGACTCCGAGCCCAACTCCACAGCAATAGTTTAAATAAACGTATGTCGAAGTATGTTTCGTATGTATGTTCCCTGATGAAAACGATAAAGAAATAAAAAAACAGATGATGATCATTTGAAAAGTCTCACAGAACCTGGCCCAGCAACGACGGTCACTGTTGTTTTATTTTGTTTAGCTTTTCCAAACAAAAACAACGTCGTCAAAGTCGTCGCTTGGCGTCGTCAGCGTCGTTTTTCATTTGTCTTTCGCGCGTTTTGTTTATCGTTATTTTCACCGCCTCCACAACTACTTGACGTAAACGCAATATTTTGACACTTTACACTAGCGCCACCACGGCACGGTTGATTTTCTCTGCGTGAGGCAAGCTTCATTGGGTTTTATGAGTGTTGTGTTGGTTGGTAGGTTGTTTAAATTGATCTTGTTTGGTTTATGGTCAAAACCTTTCATTCCACTTGAGCAACTTCGATAGGTTTAATGAATTTCGTACGCGGTTGTTGTAAGAGCGATTGCCGCCACCGGCCAGTTCCTTAGTGACGGTCAAGTTTTGCGAAATGTTAAAATAAATAAAACAGACGTGGAAGTGGTCACCTGTTCAGTTCTAGCAATTCTCTAAGATCATTAATTAGGACCAGGTGATTAAGTGAGGATTAAAATCATCGCGACTTTTGCGTGGTGTAACTTATGACCACGTGGGCCACCTTTCCAACCTGAGAAGACTGAGTCATAGTTTTGTAGATTCTAGGGAGAGGACTATTGATTGAATCAATTTCTTACCACCAGACGGCTAGACGGTCCGCCAGACTGACGAACGGACAGCTCTCGTCTTGGGACTGAGTGGGTGACGAAAGACGGACTCGTCCAAGTTCGAAATCATGAATGAATATAAAATAAACACCCACCCACATGAGAGGGAGTGCACTCAGTTTGGTAATGGCATCTCTACTGTCCAAGGAGGAAGTTTTTTTCCTTGTCCGATTCATTGAGGCGCGGAATTTTTGACAGAATAAGGTTATGTTTGGACGACGAAAGTGGTCTCTTGCGGAAGAAAGGAAGGAAGTTTACGCCAGTTGAGAGATTTACGAGATACTTGCGAGAAAGATTGCGTTTTACTCACACGTGTGAATGGACAAATTTATTTGTTGAGTACAGAATTGAAATACATTAAATTGGAAATGTTAATACACAGTAGGAATCAAAAACTGTGTTTTGAACCAGTATACTTTCCCATAATTTCGCTGCCGGTCATGAATACTTAAAAAAAACGCATTTCTGTAAATTTCACCAAAAAAAAAAACATATTTTCTAGATGATTCGCCACCATAAATTTGTGTTGATTTTTGAGAATTCTTCGTAATCGCGCAGTAAAATCTGACATTTCATCATCCGTGGCCACATCTCCACAATTGACCCAAAAGAGTCACGTAAGCCCAAAAACGGCACAACAAAAACAAACCGACAACACAACTTTATCGGCACCTTTTGTGCTGAATCACTCTCTTGATTCCAACCACGTATCCTCAAGTTTTTTTTTCGTTTTCGCCCCTTCAGTTCAAAATTGCCCGCAAAGTCCCCAAATCTGTGCGAAAGTCACGCAAAAATGTCAAGGGAATCGCCGCGGCGCCGTGGTCCAACTATGAATTAGACACTTTAGGTGTGCTCGAATTCCTCTAGGTTCAGACAAAAAAAGACCAAAATTGAAAACCCGCATTCGCGCAATTCCTGTAACGCACATAGACGAAATAATTTCAAGTTTAGACGTCGCACTTCTTGAAGTCGCGGAATTCGTCGTAGCGCCAGAGAGTCACGCGCAGTTTTAGGGGCATGCTAATCAGAGATCCCCACACTTGAAGCTGTTGTGTTTTCAAAGGTTAATGGTTTCCGATTTCAGCCCGACTTACCCAGGCTAAGAGCAAAGATCAGCCTAGACCACGATGACGTCTTTATGGCCAACGATAAAGGGTCCCACCAAAAGTAAAAGGTGACAAATTACTCCCAAAGTCTGCGTACTCGACCAAACGACCAACTCTTTTAAAGAGAAATACCTCAGCTTTAATCGCGATGGAATGCACAAACCTCTCGCGCGGCTGAGACGAACTAATTAATTCTGACTAATTTAACACGAGGAAACCTCTGAAATTACGGCGAAGAAGCGGCGCGTGGGGTATTTTTAGGTTGCAGAGTTGCATACCGGCACGGAGCAAACTTTGGTACTTGACACTGCAGTGGTACCTTAAGTGCACGCGGTGATTGAAGATGGGAAAACGCACGAATTTGTAGCAATTAATCAGTGTTCAGTCAGGGATCAGGGAGAGCAGCGGATGTCTGTCAGATTTGGGCTGTCATAACAAGTGTATGATGAGTGGCAAACAGTTCCAGAAGCTCGGAGTGACAGATGCCGATTGGATGTAGGCATGGGTTTATTGCTGGAGGCAGGTGTTCATGAAAACATACACGCAAACCTGCTGCTTATCAGACCGATCTTTGATAACCGTCTATCAGAGATTCTCTGATAAACTTTTTGCTTTGAGTTCATCCAGGAAAACAACTTTAACGCACACATTTGCACAACATTGTATCGTACACGAGAATTCACCCCGAATTCATCCAAAGATCGTTGCGCCCTGAGATATCGGCATAAGCCGTCATCTCAGATGGGGAACATTCAGCGATTATGTGAAAAGGGGCATTCAAAAATTATGTTACCCAGTTAATTATTTGGTAAATTTTGCAAAATTGTTTAATAATTGTCAAAATGTCAAAATGTCAAAATGACAAAATGACAATTTGACAATTTGACAGTTTGACAATTTGACAATTTGACAATTTGACAATTTGACAAATTGGCAATTTGACAATTTGACAATTTGACAATTTGACAATTTGACAATTTGACAATTTGACAATTTGACAATTTGACAATTTGACAATTTGACAATTTGACAATTTGACAATTTGACAATTTGACAATTTGACAATTTGACAATTTGACAATTTGACAATTTGACAATTTGACAATTTGACAATTTGACAATTTGACAATTTGACAATTTGAAAATTGGATTGTTTTCATTTTTTTTTATGCATGGAATTACTTTTTACATTTTCCAATTCTTTAGTGGTATTTACTAGGGTGCGCAGTTTATGAACGGCCCTAAACCGAACAAGTTGCATCGTCTTATTTGAATAGCCCCTTGTCAACGCTGGGCAAATTGTAAAACAAAATGGCAGCGCGTTTTGAGTGTTGCTTGTGCTTTGTTATTTTTTTTTGCAAATTCTCGAATTTTATAAAGATTTTCTGAGTTAAAATTTGAGAAAATTGAATGTTGCTTTATATTGCAAGTGAGTAATTTAAATAAAAAAAAATGCGAGTTGTGAACAGATTTATCTGTATTGAGGTTAAGTTATTTGTGACGATAAGTGCGTTAAAAATATTCCCATTTTGGCCGTAAGATGACCCTTCAACTGGACATAACTCAACGGATTGGGAGTAGCCTGCGTGGCCACCGGTATCTTGGACTATTGACGGTTTACCGGAAAACAGTGTCGGAGGAGCCCAAGCCGGTACGAGATGCTGAAGATGCCAATCCTGAAACAAGGGCGAATTTGTGATCGCGAAAGAGTAGGAGGATAATATGGCTCGTTTAGAGTCCAGTGTATCATAGTTAATCTTGTTTTTCCGAGATAATAAAAGTTGTGATAAGATGTTTTCGATTCGTTTTTGATTTACCTCGCATGAAAAAGCTCCCCCAGTTCCACCAATACAAACCCAATGATGTAGTGGTGTGCGTGCCTTTTGAAAGCGAATCGATGCTAGCGCTGCCCATGCGGTGAGAATTGGAAACATCGCTTTTACTTAGGGATTCACCAACACATGCACAAAGCTGATGAATAAGTTTTGCTGCGTGAACCAGATGAACTTTAACTGACAATCTCTGATAAAGCTTTGACGGAGATTTCTCTGATAGAGACGCTCTATCAGAGAATTTCCGTTAAAAAGACAGAGTATTTCGGTCAATTTGACCGAAGTCTAGGTTGCGTGTAGTTGTTGAAGAATACATAATTAGGGTCCTAAAGCCCTATGTCAATTTCTATGTACAACGATAAAAAACACGATTGAACACCATTTCTGATCACTTTTTCTCATTTTTATGCAAAAAAAAAAAAAATGACAAGACAACATTTCTTTGATCGATCAACTATGATACCCTTGGAACGAGCTGTCAAGTAGGACCTTTTCTGTCAAATTGATTTAAAAATCCATTTTAAATCCTTTGCGGTCGTAAAATGGGTCATTGTACTCAGAAAAATAAGCTTTATCGTTGTGGACAATAATATTTCAAATTTAGGCTCATTTTAGGACTCAATTATCGATTTTTATGTATTGTTTGATTTGAGGTTTGTAGGTGGTTTCTCTATGGTCAAACATTTCCATAAAAGTTTCCTTACAAAATTGACAGCTGTCCATAATAACAAACACAAACAATCGATTTGCGCAAAAATATATTTATGAATATTTTTATTTTTTTTTTCAATGCATTTAAAAGATCAAAAAATACAACATATGAGCAACCCCGAGCAGACGGAAATAACCTGGGAATAACATTTTTTTATATTTGAAAATACTAGTCCAATAACTTTTTTTTGTTATTTATAACAAGATTTGTTATTCGTCGTTATGATTTTTTTGTTATTGGATTGTTATTGTAATAACAGACTAATAACATTTTTAGTTATTCTTCGAACAAATCTTTGTTATTATTTTTTGTTATTTTAACAACTAATCCGATCATCCCAATAACAATTGGAGGTATTTTCCATAACAAAAAATGTTATTCCAAGTTGTTTTGGCTGTCAGCCAATCTCAGACCAAACTCAAATTTTGTAATGATAACATAAACTGTTATTAAACTTTTATGCAAAAATTGATTTTCAAGAAGATTCCATAACATTTTCTGTTATTTTAACAGTATTTGTTATTGAAATGGTATGAATTTTGTTATTACCGTCTGCCCGGGACTCTCTACGAAATCGGCCGATTTCGACCATTTTTATTTTTTGTATTTTTTTATTTGGCTCAAACTTTGTGGGGGCCTTCCCTATGACCAAATAAGCTATTTTGCGTCATTGGTTCACCCATACAAGTCTCCATACAATTTTGGCAGCTGTCCATACAAAAATGGTATGTAAATATTCAAACAGCTGTAACTTTTGAGTGAATTTTCTGATCAATTTGGTGTCTTCGGCAAAGTTGTAGGTATTGTTGAGGACTTTTGAGAAAAAAATAGGTACACGGAAAATAAAAATTGCACATTTTTTTATCAACTTTTTTTCACTAAAACTTAATTTCCCAAAATACTTATTTTTTGATTTTCTAGATTTTTTGATATGTTTTAGGGGACAAAAATCCGCAACTTTTGAGCCATAGAGAAACATGGTCAAAAAATTTGCCGCCGAGTTATAAATTTTGGAAAAAAATAGTGATTTTTGGTATAGATGTTTGTAGGGTGGTTTTGGACTCAATGTTAGTAAGAAAGGTAGTACCCTAGGATAAACCTCAAGAGGTATTACGGGTGAGTAATAAGTGTTTAACTGTTTGTGAATTGTGCAATATCTGCATAAACATATGAAAATTAAACTCAAACAGCCGGCTGTAGAGTGAAATTGACTATTTATTGTGTAAATTTTAATAAATTATTTTATACGTAGAAAACTATTTTTAACTAATAATTTACTGATGATATATTTAGTTTAGGCTTGCTTATTAGTTTTTGTAGAGTTTTCATTTAACGTTATTTTTTTGTCCCCTAAAACATATCAAAAAATCTAGAAAATCAAAAAATACGTATTTTGGGAAATTAAGTTTTAGTGAAAAAAAGTTGATAAAAAAATCTGCTATTTTTTTCCGTGTAGGGTACGTTATCCATTACCCCTGTCCTATAGTGGACCCTCTGAAGGGTTTTTGATGAAAAATTCAATAAAATCACAATTTCAAGCGTGTTGTTGCCTACAAATCTTTTATTTGGCATGTTCAGCATCATTTAAAACAATGTTGACTGACATTGAATGGTCCTTTTCACCAAAATAAGTGTTTTGAGTTCGATATCTGCAATCAGCCATGGCCACTAGCATTTTCACAACAAAACTGCATTTATATTTTATGATTGAATTAACCATCCCATCATTTTTTGACTGATTATTTAACTTCAGCAAGTCGAAATAATGTAAGTTTAAGGATCTTTACTAAAATAAAGCGAAGAGCTACCATTTTCGAGCAAAAATTAGGGGGGTCCAATATAGGACAACGAAATCCAAACTTTTCCAAAAGTGGACCCCTGTTAATTAAACCTTCAAAAATGAAGAAAACTGTGTATTCAAGCAAAAGTGTCTCTAAAACATACAATAAATGCATGTTGTTATCAACCTAAACGCATATTTTTTCAATTATGAGTATAAATATAGCGATTTTCATGTTAAATGTACCAAAAATGCTGAAGCCGTAAGAATTTATAATTAATCAAAACTATAGTTCATTGTACTTAACTGAAGCATCATAATTGCAGTTTGAAATGATATTTTATAATAATAAATCAATAACAAAACATTTTTTTAAATAAACATGCGCGGTTTTATCAGCAACTGTAAACAAATCTATTATTTAGTTTCGGTCAACCATTTATGTAATTAATATGGAAAAATTTGCATCAAGATTACTTTTATTATCATTTTTATGTTTATAGTGGTTTTTAAACGTTTTCTCTGATCTTTTTCGGAAATAAATGTGTTTTAATGTCTGTTAGGTTTTTTATTGTTTAAAGCCAAATTTGTTAACAAAACATATTTGTTTATAATGAAAAGTGAGCAAAATCCATCTTTTATTCATTATATCTATCATTAGACCTACACAATGCATCAAAACATCAAATATCGGTTAAATTTGGTATAAAAATAACAGTTTGCCTATAGTGGACCCGGGTCCACAATCGGATTATGGACCCGGGTCCACTATAGGAAAAGGGGGTCCATAACAGGCAAAAAAAACTTTTTTTTCAAATGGCTATTTTTCTGCTCAAAAACAAATAACTGATGAAACAAATAGTCAAAATTGTTCAAAAGACTTCAGATTTCATTGTTTTGTACAAATGGTTATGAAAAAGTGCTTAAAATATTGAAAATTTGTGAAAAATGTGCTTCGGCTCTACTAGGGGGTCCACTAATGGTTAAAATACCCTACCTATTTTTTTCTCAAAAGTCCTCAACAATACCTACAACTTTGCCGAAGACACCGAATTGATCAGAAAATTCACTCAAAAGTTACAGCTGTTTGAATATTTACCTGGGTGCTGAATAGTCGTCCGCAAAGCGGCCTCAATTTAGAACTGTCAAAGCGGAACCAATTTACTGTTCGCAAAATGCTCCCAAGAAATAGCAAGTATTGTAATCGATCAATAATTTATTTTGTCCGGAATAAAAAAAAAGTTGATGGCGTCGAACTTTTGAAACATTTAAAAGTGCCATTTGGATGCTCTTACGATTCACTAAATTCCACCCACTTCTGACGCAATTTTTCGTCACGTGGAAAACAAAAAAGGCCTCATTTGGCTGCCCCTCGTTTAGTCTATAAACAAAACACGCGCGAAGTACTTAATTTTGTCAGCAAAAAGTCAAACATCAACAGATTCAAAAATTTTCAAAACAAGTCACTTCAGCAGCAAAAAATATGTCACGCTTGAGCTTGAGCATAGCCTTCTACTTTGTTTATGTTTACAGCTGTAGTGCAGTTGTATTAGTGAGGAGTAGTGGGGAGCATTCGAAAATCACGTTGCGCATTCTGTCTTTTCAGCACCCAGATATTTACATACGATTTTTGTATGGACAGCAGCCAAAATCATATGGAGACTTGTATGGGTGAACCAATGACGCAAAATAGCTTATTTGGTCATAGGGAAGGCCCCACAAAAATTGAGCCAAATAAAAAAATACAAATAAAATCCAATTCCGGTTTTGGTAGAGAATTGCTCATATGAGCTATGACTCAACAATGTCATGCGAACCATATGATTTAAACATTTTGAAAATTTTGTCGATTTATGATTTATTTTTATTTTTTAAAATCATGCATGCAAACATTTTTATCACACCGAATTATTTGACAAGAAACAAGACAAGATAGTTCTGAAAAGTGACAGCACAGTTTTCAATAAATTTACTTCGCTTTCACAAAACATGAAAAGTCTTTCATTGTGTCCACAGAAACACCACCATGAAAAGCACCATAATGAAAATTGGTTAAACGTGGTCCAAATTGGTCATAAACGGATGTTAATTGATTAGCATAAAATTGCCACCGGCTGAGCTACTGGTTCACAACAATCGATGGCGCAAATTAGCAAACAACAAAAGGCGTTCGTCATCAGCGTCGAAAATTTTCTCCTGTGTCCATTTCCGAACCACAATTTGCAGGCCCCCATAATGGTGATAATGAAACCAAACATCGACGAAACGCGAAGAAAAAACACAGAGTGGAAAAATAACAAAATAAAACTATTGAGCTTGAGCAGGGCGGCGCAGCGAAAATCGATGAGAAAACATGAAACTCGCGGCGGTAACATTTGAAAATGGTATTAGAATAACAAAATATAGCAAAAAGAAGTTTTCGACCCGAAGCGCCTTTTTCAAATGTTCCCTCCAAAAATATTTGGCACGCTTCTCAAACCGACTTTGTGTGTGGCATTCATTTTGCTCAATGAGACAAAATACCACACGGTGGAGGTGAAAAACGAACGAAAAATGTGGTGGAAATGTTTGTAGAAAAAAAATCAGCAAACATGATTAGTGTGCAATCGAAATGCAGTGCGCGTTGTGTGTGTTTTGATGTTTATTTCTATTTTTTTCGGCAACGCATTTTCTATCCGACAACAAACATCAACTCGGCGCGTGTTTTCTTGCTTCTGACTCAATTTCACAGCTTAATTTTTCCGAAAGGTGGCGGCGCGTGCGAAGATTTCAGCTGACCAAATTTGGCACATAAATGCAGTTGCCACCAACAATTGGAGGTTGATTTTTTTTTATTCTTTCATGATTATTTGCTTAAACATTGATCGATTACCAGGTGTGAGAGAGATTTGGTAGGATTTTTTTTTTGTATGCCTAAATATCGATTATCTTTTATTGGTTCATAAATGATAAGATAAACTTTCACTAAACATGATGATTGTTTACTGTAGAATCTCCATTTAACCAACAACAATATAAATATCGTAAACGTATTTGATTTTTAGAGGTAATCTGAATATCAACTGAATTAAAAAAAATATCATGGTTAAACTGATCTCTAAGCAAATTTACCATTTGTACTCATAATTAGGCCATTTTAAGAGATTCTAGAACAGTGTTTCTCAACCGGTAAAGAATTCCCCCTGGGGGGAATTTGGTAATTTTTGAGGATGCAAAAGAAATCCAATGCCTTTAAACGCGTTTGCTAAAAAATCTATACCTGACACATTCTTTATCAATACTGAAAATGTAATTTTGTAAATATTTTTAAGCTTCTAAACAAAAAGGGTAAAGATATAAAATTGGAAAGGTATTTTTTCAACTTTAGATTTTATTTCAATTTAGCGAATCCTAATTTTTGAAAGTTTTCCTAAAATTTGTGTTAAGAGGTAATCCTATCTTAGCAACTAATGGTTCGATTCCCAATGTTAAAATATGAAACATTCGTGAAATTTTCCGATCTTTCCAAAAACAATATTTTTTTTTTAAATCAAGACTAGCATTTTAAATGGACGTAATATTGAATTTTTTGACCTTTTGAAATGTTCGTCTTGATTAAAAAATAAATAAATATTGTTTTCGGAAAGATCGGAAAATTTCTTGAATATTTGATCGGACCATTAGTTGCTGAGATTTCGACATTAGAAAATGGTGGGTTGTTTGGGTGAGACTTAGAAAACATCAATTTTCCTGTTTTTTTAATTATGCATGGCAATATCTCAGAAACTATGGGTCGTATCGACAAAGTTCAGAAAAGCAAAATAGGAAGAGAATTTTCGCAGCCCTTTTTAAATATGTTTTCCAAAAGTGGGCGGCAAACATGGACACTAATTTGGAAAAATGAATAAATGCGACTATTTTCAAAAAAGTTACCAAAAAATTGCTTTAACTCGGAAACGGTGCACTTTATTAAAATTTCACTAAAGTACTTTTTGATTGCAAATTCGATTTTACATCGAAAAATGAAGTTGAAAAATTTTTGTGACCAATATTTCGATTTTTTGAAAAAATCAGTATTGATTTAAAAATTCATAACTTGGGTAAAGTTTTTTTTTTTGCACATTTTGGAAATTTCTGAAAAGTTGGCATTTGATGTCCCCTAAAACATATCGGAAAAAATAGTTTTTTTTTTTTGCAAATCAAGTTTTAGTGACAAAAAGTGAAATTAGAAATCATTAATTTTTTTTTACCGTGTATAATTTTTTTCAGTGTAGTCCTTATCCATACCTACAACTTTGCCAAAGACACCAAATAGATCAAAAAATTCCTCCGAATGGTACAGATTTTTTTAATTTTCATATATCATTTTTGTATGGACAGATACAAAATTTGTATGGAAAATTATATGGGCAAACTAATGATGCAAAATGGCTTCTTTGGGCATTGGGACCATCCATAAACCACGTGGACACTTTAGGGGGGGGGGGGGGTTATGGCGATTGTCCACGTTCCATACAAAAAAGTTTTTTTTGTATGGACAATTGTCCACGTGGGGGGGGGGTTCGAGATTTCCAAAAAAGTGTCCACGTGGTTTATGGATGGTCCCATACCAAAGGCACCAAAAAAGTGTCAGCCGGATTACAAAATACAAAAATTAATATTAAAAAAATAAGAGAATTGGTTATTTGTGTTATGTAGGACAAATCCTTGCGCAAGTTTTGGTATATGAGTAATTATCTACGGTTTCTAAAATGTTTGTATTTTTTTTATTCGAAGAAAACTTTGTTCATGCATTCCTTACAAAATAAAAATCTTGAGAAGAAACTTTCTGATCGATTTGGTGTCTTCAGCAAAGTTGTAATTTATGATTGGGACCATTCAGAAACAATAGGTATAAGGAAAAAAATTACTATTTTTTATTTGACTTTTTATCACTAAAAAATATTCTCAAAAAAAAGTATTTTCAATTTTAATTTTTTTTATATGAGCTAAAAATGTTTGAGTCTGGTATGTACCATAGTTATACATTTTTGAAAAATTGGATTTTTTTGGAAAAAACCTAAAATATTGTCAAACAAAATTTCACAAATAATTTTTATATGTAAAATCAAAATTTCAAAGTGCATCGAGTTTTCGAGTTATAGGCATTTTCAGGTGAAATTTTTCGCAACATGTTCAGTGTTTTGCAATCTGAAAATAATTTATGACAGAAAATTCTTTGGAGTGTACACAGCAAATTTTTGATTGCCATTGCAGTAAACTAAATAACTGAATGCGATTCAGTAATCATCATTTTTGCTGAAATTCGTCAATCAACAACAACATTGCTAGAAAATCAGTCATACTAAACATCCTGCACATCATGAATTGTGACCAAATTATAACTTACACCAGCAAATACTCCACATAAGCCAAAATTTCCTCCAGTGCTCGACAAAGACATTTCAATCGGCGCTCCACAAAGAGCGAGAGGTTACAGTCCACCAAGTGCAATGTTTCCGCCAAACTTAACATCTCAACCGCGCCGCAGTCGGACCGATCTGCTCCCTTAGAACTGACGCATCGTTTGTCGTCACGTTCCCGTGCCATTGAGGAACGCCGCATGCGTAACGCCATTAAACGCTCCAAGCAGAGCCGAGATGAAACATGATCCGTGTTCACAGGGAGACGACGCCGACGACTGCCGGCTCTGAAGATCTTCACAACTTCACTTGGCTTGTTTTGTTGCTCACTTGGAGTTGGGGATGTTTTTGTTGTTGTTCTTTTTAACCCTTTACTTGTCAAAATTTGCTGATTTTTTAAACATATAATTTCAATTACATTTTGATTCGTTTAGAAACTATTTTTTTCTAGCTGAAAATCACATCCAATAAAAATTTATTCAAAAATGACAGTAAAGGGTTAAGATCAACCTCGGAGTTTTCTGCCTCCGGGTACAAGAAAGGGAAAATACCGTCCCGGTATTTCGGATTTAGACAAATGAACACGCGTTAGCTGTCATCGAGGAGGAGTTGCGGCCCTCGAAGAAGAAGCAGCTCAACCAGCACTTTTGTGCAGAAGTACGCGAACCCTCAAAGTCATGTTCTAGATGAGCTAGAAACGCGTCGCGGCTCCGGAGGCAAAAATGACAAGTGAGTGCGAATTCCGCGACCGCCGCGGGAAATGTGCAACAAATTTGCATTTAATGAGCAAAATGGTTGTGTTGTTACAACTGGCGTGGTGGGACGTGCGAAAATTGCCAGATGAAAGAGGTTTTAATTAACGAGACATTGTTGGAGGTGGAGGTCGGTGGGAGACTTGGGGGAAAAGGAGACGAACTTTCGGATGACGATTGACTAATGTGGTCTAATGAAGTTGCGGGGTTCGTGAAGGAGCTCTTGCTGGGTGTAGGAATGCCCACTTCTGCGGAGGACCGAAACTAACTGGCCGTGTGCTAATTAGGAATTCCATCATCTGCAGTTATGACAGGCCGGTGCTGGTCGCTAGCACAGGAGGAATCTCTTCCGTGATTATCTTTGGCAGTATTTTTGGATGTTTGGTCCAACGAAGGCGGTGCACTTGAAAGAATTTTAATGGAATTGGAACAGTCTGAGCGTTACGCGCTAAGTATAGATTTGTAATGTCACTTTGCAAAATATTGAAAGCTAGCAGATGACAAAAAAGACAAAAAAGACAAAAAAGACAAAAAAGACAAAAAAGACAAAAAAGACAAAAAAGACAAAAAAGACAAAAAAGACAAAAAAGACAAAAAAGACAAAAAAGACAAAAAAGACAAAAAAGACAAAAAAGACAAAAAAGACAAAAAAGACAAAAAGACAAAAAGACAAAAAAGACAAAAAGACAAAAAGACAAAAAGACAAAAAGACAAAAAGACAAAAAGACAAAAAGACAAAAAGACAAAAAGACAAAAAGACAAAAAGACAAAAAGACAAAAAGACAAAAAGACAAAAAGACAAAAAGACAAAAAGACAAAAAGACAAAAAGACAAAAAGACAAAAAGACAAAAAGACAAAAAGACAAAAAGACAAAAAGACAAAAAGACAAAAAGACAAAAAGACAAAAAGACAAAAAGACAAAAAGACAAAAAGACAAAAAGACAAAAAGACAAAAAGACAAAAAGACAAAAAGACAAAAAGACAAAAAGACAAAAAGACAAAAAGACAAAAAGACAAAAAGACAAAAAAGACAAAAAAGACAAAAAAGACAAAAAAGACAAAAAAGACAAAAAAGACAAAAAAGACAAAAAAGACAAAAAAGACAAAAAAGACAAAAAAGACAAAAAAAGACAAAAAAGACAAAAAAGACCAAAAAGACAAAAAAGACAAAGTACTCAAAATACTTACTTGCTTATAATTTCATAAAATGGGCTCAAAATTTACGTTTTTTTTTAATTTCTTGACAATACCGTAAAGACATTGTTCGAACAACATCAGTTCCTTCGTGTGGGAAATATGCAAGGTCCCTCCGTGGAAGCCAGCCCAGCTGTTCGACCGTTCTGTACTGTTCTCCGGCCTCACAACATGCATCTCGTGCCCCGAAAGAAAGGCATAATTAAATCCAAATTGATTTGTCACGCCATTGTGTGTCTGCGTGATATTTTCGCGCACAAAGTCTTTTGTCTTTTGTCACGACGACGAAGACGCACATCAAACGATTGTCAACCTTCTTCTTGGTTGGTGTGGTGCTGTAGTCTAATGTCCCAATCCGTGACGGTGGTAATTAACCTTTATTTCTTTTTGTTCTTGTTCCAGGAATGCCAAAATCTCATCGAGGAGAATCGCCGTCTGGTGAATCTGGCCGCCAATAGCGGGTACGCTATCAACGGCCTGATGAACGGCAACGGAGGTCACGGAGGCCACGGTGGAGGCAGTTCCGGCAGCAGCAGCTTGACCAGCAGCTTGGGACTGGGGCTGGCAGGCGGAGGTGGTGGAGCGGCGGCTGCGACCGTGGCCGGCATGTACTCGACCGTGGAATCTGTGATACTGCAGACGCAGGTGGAAACGCTGCAGTGGCAGCTCAAGCAGGTGAGTATTCTTTTTTTGATCACTCTATTTGATTCTGTAAATTTTGTACACAAGTTTCTTTATGACGAAATTTTCCTTTGATCTACACCTACTCAGAAAGTGGGTCACCCTACCGTGCAATATTCCACAAATTAGAACTAAGAACTAAAGAGGTTTCGGGGAGGCCGGAATAAAACACGCGGTTTACTTAGCGGATAGAAAAATAGCGTGTAATGTCTTTGTTGTTTGGTTACAGACTGATAGCGGAAGTGCAGCTGTCAAACAGCAGCAGCCCGCGTGTGCCCAGTGGGCTTGAGCGTCGTAGGGGCGAACTGAGTGCGGTGGTTGCCAACTTATCACCCCTGCTCAATCACAGCACGTCTCCTCCAATCCCAGCTTGGCGCGAAGATCCTTGAAGACAGCTGCCGGTAGACCCTTGGTCATGATGTCCGCTTGTTGCTCCGCAGAGCGCACGAACTTGATCTCGATCGTCCTCTGCTGCACCAGCTCCCGCAGGAAAAGGAACTTGGTGTCCACGTGCTTCAGGCGCTTGCAGTCTCGAGAATCCTCGGCAATCCTGGTAGGGCTTCGACGTTCTCAGCTTCTCCTCTCCTTTCACCAGCCTCAGCCGGTGCCCCATCGGTGTCGAGATCGGCTTGCAGTCGTCCATCCGGAAACGCTTCAGGAGGCCATCGAAGTAGTCGCGCTGACTGATCTTCAGAACTCCTTTCAGCTTGTCACGTTCATAGCGCATTCCTAGGAACTGCTTGATCTCACCTTCGTCCGTCATCTCGAACTCCAAGGTTAGCTTCTGCTTGACCGCCTCCAGCACTTTCAACGACGTTCCGGCCAGGAGGATGTCGTCCACGTACAGTACCAGGAACAGCTTCTTGTCTCCAGCTCCTCGGGTGTAGAGACACATGTCGTTGGCGCTCCGGACGAATCCGAGTTTGCTGATGACGCCATGAAATCGGTCGTTCCACGCCCGGGACGCTTGCTTCAACCCGTAGATGGAACGGTTCAGCTTGCAGACCAGTCCATTCCCCTGCTGAAACTCTTCCGGCTGGGTCATGTAGATCTCTTCAGCTAACTCACCGTTCAGGAACGCGGTCTTCACGTCCATCTGGTGCACGAACATCCGATTCTCGTTGGCCAGCGCTAACACCGCCCGCAGCGTGTCCAACTTCGCCACCGGAGAGTAGGTCTCGGTGTAGTCGAACCCGGGCTTCTGCGTGAAACCTCTGGCGACCAGTCTCGCCTTGAACCGGTCCGGTTTCTCAGCGTCGCCCCGTTTCACCTTGAACACCCACTTGCAGGTAACGGCTTTGCGTCCTGCAGGCAACTTCACCAGCGTCCAGGCGTTGTTGCGCTTCATGGAGTTCATCTCGTCTTGCATCGCAGCTCTCCACTCGTGCCAATCGTCCCGCTTTTTCAGCTCAGGGACCGAACTCGGGATGTCCTCGATGAAGTTCATCGCGTTGAGTGCAAAACTGGCGTACTCAACCTCGAAATCCTTGTGCCAAGCGGGAGGGTTCTTCGGTCTTTGAGGTCGGCCGCTGCCATCAGCTTCCTCAGCTTCGGGTTCATCGGCAGCACTGCTGAACTCGTCTTCCGAAGTCTCGTCTCCATCGTCGGCACAGCTCGCGTCATCGACGCAGCTCTCTTCATCGGATTCAAGTGGCACAAACTGCGAGTCGGGTTGCGCGACCTGCTGCTGCACCGCGACAGACTCCACGAAGTCCACGTCGCGTGCCGTGACAACCGTCCGTTTCTTGGGGTCCCAGACTCGATACCCGTTGTGTGAGTACCCGACGAGCGTTCCTTTCCACGCCTTGTCGTCCAGCTTTCGGCGCAACTCCTTCGGGACGTGGACGAACACATCGCTGCCAAAAACACGAATGTTCGACACGTCCGGCTTCTTGGACTCCCACAACTCGTACGGCGTTTTCTTCATCTCGAGAGCAGCGGTCGGGCTTCGGTTCGTCAGGTAGGCCGCCGTCAGCATGGCTTCCCCCCAGAACTTCTTGTCGACGCCAGCATCAGCAAGCATCGCCCGCGCCTTCTCGACTAGCGTCCGGTTCATGCGCTCGCTCAACGGGTTCATCTCCGGCGTGTAGGGGACAGTAGGCTCCATCCGGATCCCCTTTTGCTTGCAGAACCCCTCGAAACGCTTGTTCCGGTACTCGCCGCCGTTGTCGCACTTCAGTCGAGAGATCGGCCGCTCGAACTTCGCCGTCACCAAGGCCTCGTACTCCTTAAAACACTCCATGACCTCGTCCTTCGAGCGAATCAGGTACACCATCACGAAATGGGTCCAGTCGTCGATGAACGTCACAAAATATTTCATCCCGTCGAGTCCCTCCGGCGATACGGGACCACACACGTCGGTGTGTACCAGTTCGAGCACTCGCGACGATCGACGACCTTCACGCGGTGGGTGAGGCTTCCGCGTTTGCTTGCCGACAACGCACGATTCACACACGACGGTATCATCAGTCCCGGCGGTACTGAGGTCGAGTCCGGATACCATCTCCTTCTGCACCAGACACTTGAGGCTTTGCTCGTTCAAATGTCCAAAACGACGGTGCCAGAGCACGAACCCTTTCCGCACGCGACCGCACGTCAACAGCGAAGAATCTTCCGTACCGTGCCGAGCCAGAAAGTTCATTTCGTACAGCTTGTTCTGCACAGTAGCACACGCGACGATTTTGGAACCACTGTACACTGTCGCTTTCCCGTCTTCGAACACGACGCGCATCCCGGCTTGTTCAACGCGCAGCACCGAAAACAAATTGCAGCGCAACTTCGGCACGTACAACGCGTCTTTGATCGTACAGTTCACTCTCTTACCGTCCACGACCGCAACCACCTTCACCGTGCCGGAGTGCTCCGCCTGGATTGTTTCACCGTCCTTGGCCACCGCGATCTCGATGGGCTTCTTCAGACGATGCAGCTCACAGAACAGCTCCTTGTCCCGCACTAGATGGTCCGTCACACCGGAATCGATGAACCAGCGCGTCCGCGCCTGCTGGGGGTTCGCCTCGCTCACGAAGCAAACTTCCTTCCGGTTGCTGCCGGAATCCGCCACGTTCGCCTTCGACTTCTGCTTCCTCTTGCTCTGCTGCGGCTTCTTCTTCTCGGGACAGTCGGCCACCCGGTGGCCCTCCTTGTTGCAGCCGAAACACTTTTGCTTCTTCTGCGGCTTCGCCCCGTGAAACGCAGCATCGCTCTGGGACGGGGTGGGCGATTCGATGCCCTTCTTCGTCTCTTCGTCCAAGAGCCGGTTCTTGACGAAATCGAGCTTGAGGTCCTCCTGCGACATGGTTTCCAGCGCCGTCACAGCACCGGAGTACGCCGATCCCAACGAGATGAAGAGATGGCAAATCACGTCGATCTCCTCCAGCTTCGCGCCGGCGGACCGATACTCCCGGATCAACTTTTCGAACTGCAAAAAGTGCTGCTGCAGCTTTCCCCCATCGTAGCGCATCGTCACGATCTGCCGTTGGATCCGCATCCGGCTCGCGACGCTCTTCCGCGCGTGGATGTTGTGCAGCTTGTCCCAGATGTCCTTCGGGGACATGTCCTCCTCCAGGTGGTCCATTTGCGCATCGCTGATCCGCGCCATCAACTGCGAACGGCAGTGACGGTCCTTCCTGATGCGCTTTTCCAGCAGCTTCATCTGGGCCGTCTTTTCCTCCGGCTTTTCTCCCACTTTCTCCTTTAGTTCCGCCACGTCGCCCACGTCCGACCGCACACATTCCAAGAGCTCGTGCTCCTCCAGGAACGATAACATGCGGAGACGCCACGGGTTGAAGTTGGACTCGTCCAACATCGGCACCTGCACCGGAGCGGGTTTTGCGTCCGTCATGACGCCCGACGATTCCGCGCACTTTTCCGTTAGACCGAAAAACGCGACTTGGGCCCACAACCTAAAGAGGTTTCGGGGAGGCCGGAATAAAACACGCGGTTTACTTAGCGGATAGAAAAATAGCGTGTAATGTCTTTGTTGTTTGGTTACAGACTGTTAGCGGAAGTGCAGCTGTCAAACAGCAGCAGCCCGCGTGTGCCCAGTGGGCTTGAGCGTCGTAGGGGCGAACTGAGTGCGGTGGTTGCCAACTTATCAAGAACCCTTGCAAATTCTCAAACTTGCTGCACCGTGACTTCTAGTTGACCTGGAAAACGAACCCAACGTTGTGACACACTCACACCCGCATTTCTTCGTTGCAACGAAAACTCCAACGTGCATGACAAATTCGTTTGGCGGTTGCTCCGTTCGTTAGTTTGAATCGTTTTCATTCATAAATTCAATCTGACGAAGAAGTGGTCAGCGCAGAGAAACCAGGCACGCGAGAAAAGTGGTTCACTATCAATGGGTCACCCCACAACCGAAGTTGTCCATCGTTATCGACGGCGTTGACCGCGAACTTAGGCGCAGGTCTTTAAAACCAGCCAACAGGAACCAAAATAGCTGGGTTGAAACATGTCGAGTTAAGGTTAGCCAATGTTTACGTTGTCTCTTCATTTTCTGACATGATGACGATGATTATGATGTCGAAGTTTTTTTCTGGTCTCTGAAGAGTTGAATATCTTGAAACGTGCACACACACATGCTATCTGAGAAATAATGAATGGGTGGTGTATTAATTGTGAATGCCTGCATCGTGTAGGTAGCGACGACTTTGATTAATGAAGTTTTGGGAAGGAAAATGAGACAAGAAGATGGGTATCAATGGTATGGTACGGTGAGCAAAGGTAAAACCAGAAGTCAGTTACGCTGAATGTTGTGTGACCCCGGTGACATCGTATTAAAGCAGAAGACAGCGATTAATTTAATGAGCATGTGGCAGATATGAAAAAAACCTTGCTAAATGGTGCAATATTGTTGAAATAAATGATGAAAAAACACAAAAGTCGCTGGAACAATTTATTTCGACCATTAAGTATGATGAACAATTTTGATAATTTATGACAAAAAAAGATAAAGAAAAAAATATTAAATAATACTAAAAAGTAAAATCATCATACCTTTTAAAAAAGCATTCATAAAGATTCCAATTTCGAGTTGCCAAGTCAGTTGTTCTGATCCGAAACAGCCCAAGAAAATTTAAAAAAAAATCTAGAGTGTCCACTTGTTTGCTTTATCTTACTTTAAGATATGTTTGATCAGTTTCATGTTATTAATTTCCTTTTCAAGGACAAAAAAAATATGTTGAAGCCAAAACTTTATGATTTCCTCAAACTTCTCGATATTTTTTCAGCATGAGTCGTACATTTCCAATGAGGCAAAACAATGAATGGTGACAAATCAAATTACAAATGCAATAACGAAAAAACTCATTAATAGGTATTTAAGGGAACAGAGCATGTATTTATTCCGTTTTTCGTCAAGTGTTAAAAATCAAAATAGTAACGGAAAGTATTACATTTTGATTTAATTGCTGAAATGTTGAACTTTTCAGCAATCAAATGTTAAACTGACATTTTTGGGAATGATAAACGGATAGAAATCCTGTCCGCGAAACCGACAACATTGTTGATCTTTGTTGTTTCACATAAGTTTTAATATTTTAGCAGTTTTTGAGTTTTGGAACCATTAACTTTCAATTTTGGTGGCAGTGCGTGGCCGAATGGTTACGCTGTCCGCTTTGCAAGCGGATGAGTCTGAGTTCGAATCCCATCTGCTCCAACCTTCCATCGGATGAGGAAGTAAAATGTCGGTCCCGGCCTTGGTTGTTAGGCCGTTAAGTCATTCCAGGTGTACAAACAACACACCAAACCAAGCCTACTCCGGTGGAATCGCTGGCGGCGGTTGGACTCGCAATCCAAAGGTCGTCAGTTCAAACACTGGGGTGGAAGATTCCTTGGAGTAGAAAGAGGTTTGGGTGCTCTCCCCATTCAAGCCTTCGGACTCCTAGGTTCGAGCAGAAACTTGCAATAGAGACCACAAAAGTCCCGGGGGTCGTTAATGTGGATGGTTTTTTGAACTTTCAATTTTTAATTTGTAATTATAGAATCTGGGAGTTTAGAATTGTTAAAATTTGGGATTCTTTAGTTTTTATTTTTTAATATTGTAATTTTCCTAGTTATAAAGCTTTAGAATTTTGGTGTTTTTGAATATTTACGTTTTAAAATCATGGAATTTGAAAGGATTTTTTTTCACAATCATGAAATTTTTATGTTTTGGAATATTAGAATTTTGGATCTTTGAGGTAATCCATGTCTGGTTAGCGATTTTCCACCCTTCATACGAATAGTTCTATTTTGTATGGTTAATTTGTCACAAAGGGAGATGTGAAGCTTAGAATTTCTTATGTTACTTTTGGAATAATAAAATTTGAGATTAAAAAAAATAATTAGGTAACGTGGAGTTTGGGAATTCCATGGTTTTAAATTTAAGAATTTTGGAGTTTTATAATAATTAAATTTATATTGTTTAAAGCTGGGAGTTTTAGAATTTTTATGTTTTTAAATTTTTATGTTTAAAATTTAAATTTGGGAATGTTGACATTTTTGACATTTCAGAGCTGGAAATTTTGAAGTTTTGGTATGTACACCCAAACGGCATGATTGTGATGCATTGCGGCATGAAAGTATATCAGAATCTGTCCTCGTGCATTTTTTGCGATATAGGGGTATGACATTTTTGCTACTGCCAGAACCATTAACCTCTTGGTTGCTGATCCGACACGCTATCACCGCGCCATGGACGCTTGTAGAATTGTGAGGGACAAAGCACGAACATATTGTTCTCTCTGGAGTGTTGCTTGGGGACGCGCCAGCATTATATGTGTTGGTAAGAACTGCAGATCGCGGACATGTTTACACGCGGGCAAAATTGAGCTGTGAGCAAGGGTCCTGATTGCTCAAAATCAACCGCTCCATTCGCGATCACAAATAGCAGGCGACGCGATACTACCCTGATGAATTCCTACTGTTTGTCACTTTCACACCATTCTCTCCCAAACACACTCTCTTCTACTCTCCTTCTCTCTCTGATCGGCTCAGTCTCCGAACTACAGTTTGTCTAGGAAACAGTTTGGCCAATGTTTGACAGATCCAAACGCGCTGGACACCAACCGCCCTTTACGCCCAGCAAAACTGGCAGTGTTGCAAGCACAAAACATACGTTGCCAGTGCCTATTTATTTTGCATCGGCCAGTCTGTTTCCCCTAGACAGTCTGTACTCCGAACGGCTCAGGCAGGCCGAACGTCACCGATCACTCTGAACTGAAAACATTTATTCTCTGATGAGCTGCGTTATACTCATTGATTTGGGTTGCCTAAAATCAATGTTAACAATTAAATTGTGCATTTATTTTGATTTCATAACATTATAGACATCATTCAAAGAAACTTCCACCAAGAAAAAATCAAATTGATGACAAACTGAAGGCGTGAAGACAAAAAGACTGCCGCGCTGGCATTTTGTGAGAATGGCTCTTCGCTGAGCATGGTAGTGTGTGAGTGTCGTCGAGCGACGGAGCGGGCAAAAATTTTCACGATGTATTTGTTCGCTGAGTGAACAGTTCGGGCCACTCGCTGGCTGCTTGCGAGTATCATTCTCTCATGAATGCTAGCGGGTTAGAATAGGCGACGAATGGATAGGCGATGAGTGAGTGGTTTCTGTTCATTGAACCAAAAATCAGGACCCTTGGCTGTGAGCTTGCTGCAAAAACTGTTATAAAAAAAAAATATATAAAAATTGAATTGACAAGCCATGGTCTCAACATTTGAATGAAAATAGTGTTTTAAAGTGCATTTTACACCTGCCAGTTGTTTTGCAATCATTACACCCAAAGTTAAAGAACGAGGGGATAGTCCTCACGAAAAGAAACGTGAGGAAAGTACTATTTTGCGTGAGTAAAGTCCTCTCGCGTGTTCATTCGTTCATTGGAACAGTTCATCCTATTGAGTGGCTTATATGGACAAATGACCGCCACTTAGTTACCGAACCATGGTGGCCCATACGGCAAAGGCACGGTTCAATATGCCGAAGGTCTTGGGTTCGAGTCTCGGTACCGGTACTTTTTTTTTTTTGTTAGATGAACTTTTTTTGAAGATGAACCATGAGTAAAGTACTCTCGGTAATTTCGGGATTTATCCCCTCCGTCCGCACACAGTACAATTTTACTACCGAATCGTGCTCTTTATCCTCTCGTATGCCGATACCCAGTTCTGGGTGTAGTTTTCAAAATAACCAAGTGTTGAAGAAATTTTTTCTTTCGCCGAAATTTGTTTTTTTTGCTGTACATTGGAATTTATATTTTTGATCGATCCGATACATGCTAAATATGATTTTAAAAGCAGTAAAAAGGCATTTCTAATTGTTTTCAGTTGGTTAGACTTCTATTTCCTTTAAAATTTTGATGGTTTTGAAAAAAAAATTGCCTCCTGATTTTTCGAACCGATTTTGAAGGAGGGGGGGGGGGGGTGACATAAACTTTAAAAAATATTTGCAACGCCCTAAATAGATCGGAGGTTTGTTTGCCACAAAATTGTTCGTCTGGGTAAATCTGAATCAAGAAAAGCACGAGCATTCATCAACTAAAATTACGCCGTAATACCAAGCAAATAGTTTTTTTTTTATCTCGACGAAACTCTCCAAATTGTCTCATTCCTGCCACCAAAACCAAAAAATAAGCCTTCCCCGTCGTGATGACTCTTCTTCACCCAAGACGCATCTTAGAAACTCTTTTCCTTCAACCTTAATGATAATAATGACGACAGTAATAACCGCCCTCGAAGTGGAAGGCTGCCGGCTGATGCATTCCACAACCAGAAAGAAGGCACTTTGTACATTGCATCTGTTGCTGATGCTACTGTTGCTGGATCCGTCCCAAAAACCTCCAAACCATTGCGTTGCGCACGATGATGCTCGTTTGTTTACCCAACATATATTAGCTTGGCTTGGATTTTGCTTCCGCAGCAGCTTTCGAAGCAGCAGAAGCAGCAGATTTGGATTATCGTGGTCATAAATCTTCCCCCGCGTGCGTTGTGCAGTAGCAGCAACCTTTCACTTCTCACGTGTTTTTCTCGCTCTTTCTGGCTTGTGATCTTTGGAATCATCACAAAAAAGAATGGAGACCTGTTGTTTGTTTTGGGAATCTCGGTTACCTACTTATACGTCCCATGGGGAGACACGTGGCAAAAGAAGACATGTCACAACATAATAATTTTGGAGTTCACACCTTAAGGTGTGGCTACACCTACTGAAACCACAACTTGATCGTCTCCTCTCCTTCCCCAGGTCGATTCCAGCCGGCAGATGTACCGCGCCGTGATGGAGGAAGTGGTTCGATACTTGGACCGGTGCTACCGCAGTCTGGACGTGATCGGAACCAACGGCACCGCCAACATCGGTCGGTCCAAGAGCGTTCTGCAGGTGTCCCGCGTTCCCAGCAGCAGCAGTAGTAGCATCCACCACAACCACGATTCGGACAGCAGTAACGCGAGCAGTCCCCGGGCACGCAGCAGTACGAATTTGATCGATGTGCAGCAAAAGTCGCAGTCTTACACCAAAAAGCAACATCAACTGCAGCAGCAGCAGCAGCAAAACCAATCCGGAACGACGACGGCCAATGGGACAACTGCTGTGACGAATGGGAACCACAACTCGATGCTGCTGGATGAGGACAGCGTCGTGTCACCGTCACCCGCCGGATCGTATAGCACCTTTAGGGACTTTACGTGGTGAGTATTTGTTTATTTTCTATTAAACATATAAAATAATAAAAAAAGCAAACAATTAACATCAAACAACAAACAACAAACAACAAACAACAAACAACAAACAACAAACAACAAACAACAAACATCAAACAACAAACAACAAACAACAAACAACAAACAACAAACAACAAACAACAAACAACAAACAACAAACAACAAACAACAAACAACAAACAACAAACAACAAACAACAAACAACAAACAACAAACAACAAACAACAAACAACAAACAACAAACAACAAACAACAAACAACAAACAACAAACAACAAACAACAAACAACAAACAACAAACAACAAACAACAAACAACAAACAACAAACAACAAACAACAAACAACAAACAACAAACAACAAACAACAAACAACAAACAACAAACAACAAACAACAAACAACATGGGCTATCTTATGGAGGTATTGACATACAGGAAGATGACCTTCCGGGTGTCAACCAAAATTTAACTTTGTTGAGTGACGTTTTAGGGCTTTGGTGTGATAACTCAAGGGGTTAGCATTTTAGTGGCCTACTATGTTCTAAAGAGTTATTTATTACATAAAATTACACACTTTTTCTAAAGACAGCAAAATGCTTTGAGTCTTTATTGAGGAGTTATAACTATTTTTAAGTGATTTTAAGCCAAGAGAGATAGAAATTTATCATGGTTTACACCCTGGAAGGTCGTCACTAGGGTTTGTGAATTTCCGTGATTTCGCGGACAGCGTGAAATTCGTGAACTTACACAATTTCCGCGAAATCCCGTGAAATTCAAGGATTTTTGGGAATTTTACAGTTTTAGTTTTCAATTGAAAAACGTAAAAATAAGCATTCTAAAAAAAAATCATTGAAATAAAGATTAGTACAATCGATTGTAAACAACGTTGTTTATTTCAACGTTTTTAATTTATTTTGACACTTTTAAGCATTTTACTAGATTGGAACCACCGATAAAAATACTCATCAGAATTTTTTAATGATATTTTGTACTTTTTCACAATACCTACCATGTAATTGTTGAAAATGTATGAAGCATTAATGGATTTTTGTCTGAAACTAAAAAAAAGTTAAACTTGATATTTTTAAGTTTCATTTCCAGGGCAAATACAGTCATGCCCCGGTTTTGCACTGCCTAGGTTTTGATTCGTCCAGCTGCCTTGGTTAAGCAAGGCCCAGTACTTAACTGAAGCACAGAGTTTATGGGATTTTGGCTATATGGGAGACATTGGCTATAATCGTATGACAAATCATGCAAAGCTATTCATTGCACTGATAATTACAATTCACAAAAATACGTATTTTTCCTGTATTTTGAAAATGATATGTTTCTCAAAAAAATACTCAAAAATATTGTTTTGCAAAATTGGTTCAAATAATCGGGACGTTTTCATACATTTCGAATGGAATGACAACATTTTTGAAAATACTCAAAATTTTCACAAAACTAAGTATTTTCGAAAAAATACTCAAAATTTCAATTTTTCACAATATGGGTATCAAATGATCGGGATTTTTTTTAACATTTCGTATGTAATGACAGCATTTTTGAAAATACTCAAAATTTTCACAAAACCACGTTTTTTCGAAAAAAAAATCTCAAAATTTCATTTTTCACAATATGGGTATCAAATGATCGGGAATTTTTTATACATTTCGAATGTAATGACAGCATTTTTGAAAATACTAAAAAAATTCACAAAACCACGTATTTTCGAAAAAAAAATACAAAAAATTTCAGTTTTTCACAAAATGGGTACATCAAATAATCAGGATTTTTTCATACATTTTGAATGTAATAACAACATTTTTTGAAAATACTCAACATTTTCGCAAATTTCGTAAAAAAAGTACTCAAAATTTATTTCTTTACGATATAGGTATCAAACGATCGAAATTTTTTCTAACATTTCAAATGTGATAACAACTTTTATGAAAATACTAAAAATTTTCAAAAAAATTGCGTATTTTTGAAAAAATACTTAAAAATTCAGTTTTTTACAATATGGGTATCAAACGATCGGGATTTTTTCATACCTTTCAAATGTAATAACACATTTTTTTGAAAATACTCAGCATTTTCACAAAACTACGTATTTTTGAAATAAAACTAAAAATTTTTCAGATATTGCTACGTTCATCGTGAAAAACTTAATATTTTTATATTTTCAAAAAATGTTGTTATTACATTTCAAGTTTATCAAGTATTTTTTCGAAAATTCGAAGTTCTGTAGAAATTTTTAGTAGTTTAAAAAAATGTTGTTATTACATTCGAAATTTATGAAAAAAAAATCCGATCATTTGATACCCATATCGTGAAAAACAGAATTTTGAGTATTTTTTCGGTGGTATTACATTCGAAATGTATGAATATAAAACCCGTTCATTTGAAACCCATATTACAATAACAATTATTTTGAGATTTTTTATAGAAAAAAATGGTATTTTCAAAATACAGGAAAAAACGCCTTTTTTTGTGAAAATTAGCCAAAATCCCATAAGCTCTGTGCTTCAGTTATGCAAGCCTCGGTTTTGCATCCATATGCGGTGCTGAACCGGTGCGATTTCTTTGAAAAATTAAGTGATAATAGAAGTGCAATCAACTGAAAACCAAATGTTTTTCTTTGCGTTTATTTTCACTTTTGGCACGATTGGACTCGTTTAAAAACATTTTGAATATATGTGAAATTTCCATGTACAGTTTGGCAAAGAGTTCTTATCCTCATATTTTTCGCGAAAACTTATTTTTTTAAAACTTATGATAGTGTTTTACGTACTTGGTAAATTCCTTTGAAAAACAATTTGTCCAAGTCTCGTGACATTTCCACGAAATTTAATGATTTGATGAAAATTAAGTACCCTAAAATCTTAACGATTGTTTTACATTAGATTGTATAGGTTATTTTGCATTTTTCACGCTCCGTGAGATTTTGTATTTTCGGATGGTGGACCTCGTGAGAATTGGGTTTTTAACGTGAAAAATCACTAAGCCTAGTCGTCACCTTGTATGTCAATAACTTCAAAAGATAGCCCATATCAAGTACAATAACTTTCCGAAGATACCATTTGACTAGGACGTCAAATAAAGGCGTTAGCAATTTATTCCACTTAATTTTGCCATTCCGACCACTGTGCACTGGTTGGTCTACTTAAATTGTCTCGAAAATATTTTATGTTTATTAACCCCATCAAAACCAAACAATCTTTGCAGACTTTCGACGCTTAAGAAAACATCAAACTTTTCGACTGCTTAAGCTAAGCTGTTTTTAAACTAGTTTAGTGCCCACAGTTCTTATGCTTAACGTCGGCTTTCTCATCTTCAAAAAGTCACAATAACCAAACAGCCGATTGCCCAACTTTTTCAGAATTCAAAAACATCAACCCGGCCCCACCCATTTCTTGATTCTTCCTGCCGCTCTGAAACTCTATTTTTCCCCAAAATAAACCCAAATAAACCAGCGGATCATCTGGCCCTTTTTATTGACGCGACGCAAAGTTTTCGCTCTTGTTCAACACGATCTAGATCGGCCCGGGGATTGACACTAATCCGCGTTTTATCACGGGTGTGTTGCACCTCTCGGAAGAAATTCCTCCAACCGAACCAAAATGCACCCTCCGAGATCTCCGCCTTTCTTGATTTGTTTTCGCGTCAAAACGACCCGCCAATGCTCTCTAATTAACACGTGCAACCGATAAATTAGTGGCCGATTTGTTTATGGGCCCTGGCGTTGGAGTTTTTTGGGTCCAATCGTCATCAAAAACACGTTAAAAGGTTCGGTATTTTGAAAACAGCGATGGGTGTCGCCTTAAACTCCCTGGTTTTGTTGATGCTATCGACGGTGGTGCATTTTTTTGGTTTGGCGATGCACTGGCGGTTTTTTTTTAAACAAACAAAGCTACTGTTATTGAGATGCTTTGTTTGGCGAAAGCAGCAGAATCAAATATTTTGATTTTGAAGAATTCTATGTTTTGAACTATTTGTGAGACGTGCTGAAAGTGACAGTTTGGTTCTGGTTTATAAATTTACTGATATGGCTGTCAATTTCATTCGGAATTTATTAATCGTTCTTTTTTTTCGTTAGAATAGATGTTGCCTTTTTCAAAACACTTGCGTTGTGTGTTTTTAGATTCATTTCCTGCATGAAGTCACGTCATAACCGTGTAAAAAAAAGAGAATTTTGATTACTTGTGAAAATTTGTTAAACTCGCCATAATATTAAATGATGTACCTACTAACTAATAGAAATAAAAGATTTTATATTAACTACAAGATTTGAATGATATAATGACAATTCCTCGAAAACTAAATAAAAAGCTGATTCATATGTTTCGAAACTGACAATATGTTTTCTTATTCTGAATTCTTCTTAAAAAGCAAGATATTTTCAAAAGTTGCCCTAGTTCAAAAGTTCAAAAAGGCAAAATATGGAGAATTTTCTCAGCTTTTCAAAAATATTTGTTTCAAAATTGCCCATAATTTTAATTTTAAAAAATGAATAGCATCGACAATTTTCAAAAAAATTACCTAAAAAAGGCTAAAACTTGAAAACGGTGCACTTTATAATAATTTTATTACAGTACTTTATATTGAAAATTCGATTTTACATCGAAAAATGCAGTTGAAAAATTGTCGGACCAATTTCGATTTTTGAAAAAAAACTGTATTGATTCAAAAATTCAAAACTCGGATAAAGATTTTTTGGACATTCTGGAAAATTCTGAAAAGTTGGCATTTCGTCGCCATCGTGCTAACTTGTCGTACGTGCATTTTGGGCCAAATTGAGTTAAGAACGCCATTTTGTGCAGCTCACAATGCCTCACCTTTTGACCTTCACAGATCCCCAAAATTCGATTTCAATCCTGAGATATTCAACAAAAACCGAAAAAACTCCGTGCATGTTTGTCACTTTACATATGAAAGTAGTTTCAATCTTGTCGTGCTATCTTGTCACTCCATGAAAATTGATGTAAGTGCGACAAAAGGCCAAAGGGATTTCAGGCCAGGAAAGTCAGGATGCGTTTGTCGCACGTACAAGCTAGACTACCGTAAACATTTGTAATTATAACTCGGGACTCCAGCAACCAACTTCAACCAAACTTTGGGACAATGCACAGAATGGTCAGCCAAACAAAACGTGTTTGTTATTGTTTACATTGCGTGCTCTCGTTTTTGTATATTCAAGGTCAAACATTAAAATGCGTTTTTCTCGGAACGTCAAAATGGCGGGTGCGACAAGATAGCACGACGACGTCGATTTGATGTCCCCAAAAAAAAATATCAGAATATAGAAAAAAAAAATCAAAATAGTGTTTTTTTTTTAAATCAAGTTTTAGTGACAAAAAGTGAATTAAAAAATCACAAAAAAAATTGATCGAGTATCATTTTTTCAATGTAGTCCTCATTCATACCTACAACTTAGCCGAATACACCAAATCGATCAAGATTGTCTAATTTTCATATATCATTTTTGTATGGACAGCTGCCAAATTTGTATGGAAAATTATATGGACAAACTAATGATGCAAAATGGTTGCTTTGAGCACCAAAAAAGTTTCAGCTGGATTAAAAAATGCAAAAAAATCGAATGGCTGAAATCTCACAGGATTGCTCTAGAATTAAACTTTGTGGGTACTTTTTCTATGACCTTGGTCAAAGAAGTTATTTTGCATCATTATTTTCTCTAAAGAAGTCTCAGTACAATTTTTGGCAATCATACGAAAAAGGACCGTGGTGTAGGGGTAAGCGTGATTGCCTCTCACCCAGTCGGCCTGGGTTCGATCCCAGACGGTCCCGGTGGCATTTTTCGAGACGAGATTTGTCTGATCACGCCTTCCGTCGGAAGGGAAGTAAGTGTTGGCCCCGGACTAACCTAAAAAAGGTTAGGTCGCTAGCTCAGTCCAGGTGTAGGAGTCATCTCCCTGGATCCTGTCTCGGTGGAGTCGCTGGTAGGCAGTTGGACTAACATTCCAAAGGTCGTCAGTTTGAATTCCGGGGTGGATGGAAGCTAGGGTGTAAAAAGAGGTTTGCAATTGCCTCAACAATCAAGCCTTCGGACACCTAGTTTCGAGTAGGAATCTCGCAATCGAGAACACCAAGGCAATGCTGTAGAGCGAATAATTTGATTTTTTGATTTTGACGAAAAGCTATGAAAATATTTATCATCAACTTTAGAACTTTACAGATAAACATAGTTTTATTGTTATGTTTTTTATTCGAATTTTCACAAAAAAAATCTCATTTTGAATATGTTTTACATGGCAAAAATGCAGTTTTTTAGCAAAGGCATAAGTTGGTCATGCCATAATTAATTTGGCAGTGTTGCCAATTTTTCGAAAAAATCATGATTTATGAAAAACGTTGAAATTTTTTTTTTTACTTTTTGTAGGCAATTTGCAATCGAAAAATGCTCAAAAATTGTAGTTTATGCAACAGCACAGCAGTTTTCAGCACGAGTCGTACATTTAACCAACGAGATTCACCGAGTTGGATAAATATGAAGAGTGCTGAAAAATTCAAGTTTTGCAACGAGTTCCATACAACATTTTTTGCTATTCCGAAAAACACTCATTGAGTGAAATTTTAAGTCAAATTTTCATGTATTTTGTCAATAAATCGTTTAAATCATTTTTTTTTGAAAATTGTTACTTTTCGAAACAAGTGAAAAGTGTTGCTATTCGATTCTGTTATTTTTGGTACAGAAAAGTAGTCTATTTCGTTCCGCTACAAGTTTCCGGTGCTTGGGAGGGAAGAGGGTAACCATTTTGATCTATGCGCCGATTTTTGTAGCACTAAAATTAGAGGGAATGGTTCCCGTGTTCAGAATGAGCTCGGGGGTAACCCCGAGAAAGCCCGGATTTGGACCACCCTAATATATATCGATTCAAAATTAAAAACTGAACTAATGTCTGTGCTTGTGTGTGTTTTTATTCAGTGCTTCTTGAAAGATTGTCAACAATTTAAAAAAAATATACTAATATTCAAAAGGATATCTTCATGCATCATAAACGATAATTTGTTGCATATCACCTTTAATCATCCCTCCTAGTGGCAATCAATTAACCTTCTAAGCACCTTGCTGTCGTCCCTTACCGTCTTCAGAGAAGGCCATGCAAGTGCTGTGTGCTCTTAATTAACCCATAATTCCCCTTCTCAGCAACTGGTTGAGTCCCATAAATTTGCAACGACCAACCAGCGGGCAGAAGGTTTGACTCAGAGCCGCTCGAAGTTCGAGTAGTCGGTCGTCGCTTGGTCGTAAATCTGCGCATAATTTTTGAAATCCGATATCTCGTAATGAGTTGCTGTAGATTGATGCCCCCATTAACCTTTCCAAAACTTGTTTCTTCCACCTCTTTCCAGGCGCCGCTCGCCAAAGCGCCAACCCAACCAACTGCCAGCGACTCTGCCAATTTCCGGCGCCGAAGTTGACCCGGAGAAGCTGGCCCAGGAGGCGTTCCGGCTGCTGCGGACGGTCCAGAATCTGCTCAACACGCAAGAGCCGACGCTGTCCAGCCAGTCCTCGAGCTCATCGGCCGAGCTGGACAGTTTGCTGCTGTTGGCCGGCGCGAGTGTTGGAGGTGGGGGAGGTGGATCGACTACTGGAAGTACGACCACGTTGACGGGGGCGGGTGCCGTGGCTTCCGCCCCGGTTGTGAACACGAGGAGTAACGTTGGGTTCAGTAGGAAGTTGAACATGCGCGGGAGTCGGCTTTCGCTGAGGAGCAGTACGGACGATTCGGTGCACTCGACGTCGTCTTCGAACAACGAGGACAACACGGATCGACCATCTCCGCCGTTGGGGCATCACCTGAACCACCATCTGAACCATCACCATCATCCGGGGAGTAGCAGCAGTAGCAGCACCAGCAGCAGTTCCGGCCACCTGGTCAACCACCGGCACTCGGCGAACATCGACCGGATCAAGGAGATGATGATCGCGAGTTCCGCCGAGGACGAGTCCGGCTTCAGCTCGATGAACTCGTTCCAGGAGATTGGCCTCCCCCTGGTCAACTCCACCATGCTGTCCACCAACTCCTCCGCCGCCTCCTCCACCGGGTCCGTGTCCTTCGTCTCAGATGAATCGTCCGACCTGCGGGACGCCACCGTCATCCCGACGAGCAACGTAACCACGATCGCCATAAACCCGCCCAAGCTGGGCATTCCCGCCTCGAAGGCACCGGAAATCCCGGCCCGCGTCACGCAATCCGCGGCGTACGAGCACCACAACCACTTTGTGAATCACCGCCGGTGGGATTCGGCGCCGGTCGTGCTGCCGCAGAAGCTCAAGATTCACCAGAACGGCGGGGGAGGAGGAGCGGGGGGTGATTCCGACTCGGGAGTGTCCTCGCGGGTGCTGTGGGTATAGCAGCGGTAGAACCCGTTCTGTTTTCGACTTTTTCCCTTCTTTTGTCGCGTTTAGAGGGAGAGATTGAGGAGTTTATTTAAGCGGAGGAGAAAAGTAGGTGAAATGAAAAAGTCGATTTGGAATGAATCTGGAAAAGTGTGACTTGAAATTGATCTGATTTTAACTGAAATTTAAAGTTTCTTTTAAAACTTTGGACATTCACAGTCCTTGCGTTTTTAAATAAACACAATCTGTTGTTTTTCTATGGTTTGTGGATGGCCACTAGCGGGATTTCAAACCATTCAATTCGTATTCAAAATTACGACTCAACAGAAACGTACGGTGTTGAAATTTTCTGTAAATTCTATAATTCGTAGTTCAATATTTTATGGTAGTGTTGCTAGATCATCACATTTTATGACGCATTGGAAAGATTTTTCAAATATCTACCTGTGTTTTCGATGAATCGAAATTTGTTTTCAACAAGTTTTGAAAAGACATTTGTTCAGCAAGAGTCGTACATTTATCTAGCGTGGTTAACCGAGTTGGATAAATATGATGAGTGCTGAACAAATCGAGTTGAATACATTTTTTTTTCAATTTCAACATACAAACAACTCTAGAGTTTTTTTTGAAAAGGTCCAATAAACTATTGTGTTTCATATGTTTCTAGGACCTATTAAAAAAAAACTCTGGAACTATTGAATTGGATTTTTTTTTCAGTGAAACGTTTGTTTTCCCGCTAGAACATTATTTACCGTTTAAAAACGTTAAGCTAAGTGTCAAAATTGTATCGAAAAATATTATTTTTCAATACAAATGATGCACTCAAATGGATGCTGAAAAGTACTTTTCAGCACTTAAATTTTTACGATGTTTACTAGGCCGTTTGGAAATTTGAGAATGACAGGAAAAGCAACTTGTTTCACAGCGGAATTGCAAAAAGGTTTTAAAATTATTGTAAGTCTATTGAGACGTGTAAGATATTCATGACTTCTAAAGTTTCTTCTAGGATTTATTCAGTGATTGTCAAAAGGGTGAATCCAATACCAAACCGTTTTGAATCAAATTTATAACATGTTGCTTTGGATATTTCTTGAAATTCAACCTTAACTTGAAACTCATATGCATGTGGCAGTGTTGCCAGTTTATCAAACATGATTAATTATTGGTAAGTTACTTGAAACACTTACCAAATGATGAAACGAATGATGATCCTGGATGTTAGATTCTACAAAATAGTTTAAATCCTGTTAATAAAAAGTTACAAATTTCACATAAATCATGATGTCTTAGAGCAGTGCTGCCAGATTATCAATGTTTTATGTTGATTTGTGCAACGAAAAGGTTTACTTAAATTAGAGTATATTTTCAGTGTTATTTTTTTTTTGGCCATTACAAATATTATTTCAGTTTTTATTTCTCTCTCCTGTTTAAAATATTTTAAAAATAAGGAAACATAAAATATAAAACTTTGCCATTTTATTGGAATACATTATGAATCGGATTTGAACTGATTTGAATTTGTTTCCTCACTTTTATTTTTGAATTTATAAATCAAAACAGGGCATTTTTTTGTATTTATTAAGTTTAGAAAAAACATGAAATGCTAATCAAAAAGAATTTTTAAATAATTTTTACAGTAGGATTATACATTAGTTTTTTTTTGAGAAACTTTTTAATTTAAAATTTCGAAAGCTAAATCTTTAAAATTTAAAGAAATTTTCAACGTGAAGGTTATTTATTATTAAGGGAATTGCCGTAATTTCAATTATTTAATAACATTCATTATCCCCTCCTTGAATTTTTTTTTTAACAAAACTGTTTTTATAGCCTTTTTGAAAAAAATGTGTTTTAGAGAAGTTCACTTTTCCTAGCAGTTTGAAATTTGTTGTTTTTATTTTTTTTATATCGTTCTGCAATATTTTTTGTGAAAATTATGAATGATACGTGGTGCAACATTTGGAAAGGGTGCATAAGCATTTTGACAGCTTGATCAATTTTGCTCATTCCGAGAAAACAGGAAAATAAACGAAACTTGCATTGTCGAAAGTTAGCCTGAGAATAAGTAAAATACTCGGGTGAGTTTTCAAAAAGCCGTAAGAGCCACAGTGACCTCCGACACTAAAATTCGTTTTTCTCCAAGTTATAACAAAATGTCATTTATTTTTAGTTTGGGGCACTTGAAAAACGTGTAGATGAATAATCTTAAGCATTTTTGAAATTGGATTTTCGTAAGTAGGTCGAATACTGATGCAAAAAAGGCTTTATTTACCATTGGCTCTTACGGCTTTTTGAAAACTCACCCGAGAATAGATGTTCTTGTGTTGCTCCAGACATGTTTTAAATAAGTTTTCTTTGATCAAAGAATTTTCAAAAAATGTTGAAAAAAAAACTAAATTTTGAATAAAAAAATTTGATTGAGTAATGTTGTAGCTAAAAAATTACGTTAAATAAAATAATTGCAGGAATTATTCTTAAAATTGTATGTTAGACATAAATATAGCAATTTTTCAAACATTTTCAGAATTATGCCTAAGATTTGTTCAAAGCTACATAAGAAATAAGCTTATTTTGGTTAAGATCAGTGCATTGAATAGTTTCGTTCCTTCCAGATTAATTTCAAATCGACTCTTTCATCTTCAATAGAACAGAGTTTAAATTTTACTTCTAGAGCAAGAATCAGTAAAAAATAATGCATTTATTTAAAGAAACACACAGCGTTACGTTTAAGTTTTTCTTCCCCCGATAATAGCCAGTAAGCATAGAAAGCGCGCGAAGCCTACACGATTCGGAGCAAAACAGTGTAAAATTTATAAACATCCGAGGACCCCCGTCGGAAATCGGAAGTCCCCGAAAATCATCCAACCAGGAACCATATTTTTATTACCAAAGCAAGAGTGAGAAATAATGACGAGAGTGTATGAGGGCGCGCGAAACGTTCCGTAACGCCTGCGAAGTGCGTTACATTTAGTGTAGACACCAACCCACAGCTAGCGTCGGGTCGGTGGTACCACAGTTGATTGCAATACGGAAAACGAAATCGTAACTTAAATCGCTAGAAAAGTTGCTTATTTTTTTGTAAACATTGTTTTTAAAAATTAAACAGGAAGGCAGAGAGTAGGCCACGGCGCGCGATTGACTAACGAGCATTTATATTAACCATATGTACTTAATATTACTACCCACTATTATTGTAACGATTTGTATACTCTAGGAAGCGAACGCGTTTGTAAGAGGAAACACCAATAGACTATTTTACTATCACTACTAATGATATAAACGTTTAGGACAACAAGCGACTTATTAATCCATTAAAACACACACACACACTTTACTTTGTACATGTTTGTGATAATTTATTGAATCTCTCGTCGTATATTTTTTGAGTGTGTATAAGTTTCTCGCCAGAAGTTTTATGAAACCGCAAAACTAAACTTAACCGAAGAAACCGACGGAAAATGCCACGATGAACGAAAGTTTCTATGGAAAACCGAGTTGTACAAATTATTTTGTTTGCCCCTCCTTCGTCCCTCATAACTATTAAAAGAATTGCCGTTAACTAAAAAGTATCGCTGCAAACACCACGTTAATTCTACTCTACTAAAGTTACAAATCTGATTGCCCAGAGTATTCCGAAATCAAGATTTTTAAACCGATCCTCAATCTGAATAGCAGCAGCAACATTAACAAACTATCATTCTAACGATTAAACAATCTACAAGCAGATATTTTAAACAACAACAAAAACTTGTATCCTGTAATCACGCAGTTCAGTTTACTCTTATTAATAAACTACACCTACTACTCTACCCCGGAAAACAATTATAGCAAGAACTAAAAAAAGCAGAAAATAAAAATGAACATTTCGAAAATGAAGCGTGTTGTGTGTTTTAATTATTATTCTTTCCCTCACTTTAGTGTTTCATAAAACAGAAACTAAAATCAAGCTGTGACTGGCGTTACTTCGCAGCGTTAGCTGGCCTACCATCTGATGGCCAACCTTCAATTAGCGTAACGCGCGGTTAGTTTTGGTTGCAACCTGCAGATGGCATTTATTTGATTAGTTCATGGGGCTTCCAAAAGGTGCATTCACCCACATAGAAAAATGGGCGGAAAACGTCCAAAAAGCGGGGACGTTTTGCCTGAAAGCGGGCCCGATTTTCAGCACGCTTTTTCCCCTCGTTGTGGCCTTTTTCGTGCCAGAATGCAACATTTAGGCGGGCGTTACGCATTTTGGCCGCTGTGTTACGCCCGTCTGTGGCACGCTTTTGGGCCCGTTTTGACCACGATAACGGGCAAAAAAGCGATGGCGGAACGGGGCGCATTTTGGGGGTGCTTCTTCTTCTTTAGTATTTCCGGATTCAGTTTAGAGCGGTTAGGGTGATCAATACGAATAGGGTGATAAAAAAACAAAATAGATTAAAATGTTTATTCAAAGAGTTTTTAAAATTACAATAAAAGCCACTAAACCTATTTAAAACTAGCCTATATAAATAAAAGTTGAATTAATATGTTTAAATTAATTTAAACTGGTCCTATTTGTTTAAATAACTGAATTTGATAAAATTATTTTAACTAAACTAACCAAAATAGTTTTAATAACTTTAAATTAGTATTAATTATTAAAATTTAGTTGATATAAGGTAAGTTAAATAAAGTTAAATTAAGTTAAATCAAGTTAATTTAAGTTCAATGAAGTTAAATTAAGTGGAAGGAATTCAGATGAATTCATCTATAAGTAAAAATAAGTTAAATTTAGTAAAATTTAAAAAAAATAATTTATTAAAACTTAGTTAAGTTTCGTTTAAAATTAGTTAAATATAGTAAAATTTAGTACAATTTATTAAAATTAAGTAAAATTTAGTAAAAATTAGAATAAATTTGCATAATTTAGTGAAGTTTAGTAAAATTTAGTTAAGTTTAGTAAAATTTAGTAAAATTTAGTAAAATTTAGTAAAATTTAGTAAAATTTAGTAAAATTTAGTAAAGTTTAATTAAATTTAGTAAAATTTAGTAAAATTTAGTAAAATTTAGTAACATTTAGTAAAATTTAGTAAAATTAAGCAAAATTTAGTAAAATTAAGTAAAATTAAGTAAAATTAAGTAAAATTTAGTAAAATTTAGTAAAATTAAGTTATTCTAGTAAAATTTTGTAAAGTTTAGTAAAATTTAGTTAAATTTAGTAAAATTTTGTTGAAATTTGTAAAATTTAGTTAAATTTAGCTAAATTTAGTTAAATTTAGTTCAATAGTTCAGTTTAGTTAAATTTTGGTAAATTAAATAAAATTGATTAAAGTTAGGATCAGTTAAAATAAGTCTAATTCAGTTAAACTAAGACAAATTCAATTAAATTTAGTAAAATTTGGCTAAATAAGGTTAAATGTTTTCAAATTTTGTTCAATTAAGTTGAATTCATTAAAAAAAAATTTCATTAAAATTTAGTTAAATAAAATAAAATTAAGTTAAATTTAGTTACAATAAGTTAAATTCAGCAAAATTTAGCTAAATAAAGTTAAACCAAGTAAATTTAACTTAAATTAAGTTAAATCTAGAAAAAAAAAAGTTAAACTTAGTTAATATCAGTTACATTTAGTTTAATTTATTAAAATTTTGTTTATTTCAGTTAAGTTTAGTAAGAATCAGTTGACTTTAAATTTAGTAAGAATCAGTTGACTTTAAATTTTGTGAAATTCAGTTAAACTAAGTTAAATTTAGATAAATTAAATTAAATTTCACTAAATTAAACTAAATAAAGTTAAGTTGGGTTTGCTAAGTAAAGTTGAATATAGTGAATTTAGTTAAATTAAGTTAAATAAAGATATGATTTTAAGATTGACATAAAATTTAGTTAAATTCAGTTAAAGCTAGAATTTAATTAAGTTAAATTGAATTTAAATGAATTTAGTAATTTTTTGTAAAATTAAGTTCAATTAAAATACATTAAAAATTAAATTAGGTAAAATAAGGATGAATTCAGTTAAATTTAGTTAAGTTTGATTGAATTTAGTAAATTTTTGTTAAAAGAGTTAAATTTAGTAAAATTAAGTTGATCACGATAGTTAAGATAAATTAATTTGAATTGAGATAAATTAAGTTAACTAAAGATTAATTGAAATCTATTAAGGTAAATTAAGTAAAATAAAGATAAATAAACCAAAATTTAGTTCAGAATAGATTAATTAGGTTAAATTTTGTTAAATTGAGTTTAATTAATTTATATAAAGATAAATGTAGCTAAATAAGGGTATTTCAGTAAAATAAAGATTAATTAATTGAAATAAAGCTTAATTTAAATAACCTAAGCTAAATTAACTTATTGAAGTTAAATTATGTTCAATAAACTAAGTTTATCTAAGTTTCTTTTTAAGCTAAATTTAAAGTAGTTTAACTTATTTTAACTTAATTCAACATTATTTTACTTAATTTAAATAAATTTAGTTCTATTTAAAAAAATAACTAAATTCAACTAAACTGAATCAAACTAAACTAAACTTAACTCAATTAAACTTAATTAAACCTAAATTAACGTTATTTAACGTAATTTGATGTAATTTAGCTACATTCAACATAACTTAACATAATATAACATAATGTAACTAAATTTAACATAAGTTAACAAAATTATGCTAAATTTAACTCAATTTATCGTTAATTATGTTCAATCAATTTAAATTAAGTTAAATTAAGTTAAACTTAGTTAAGTTTGATTGCATTTAGTTTAATTTAGTTTATTTTTTAAAAAGAAGTAGATTTAGTTAAAATCTTTAAAATTAAGTAGAATTAATTTAAATAAAGATAAATTCTAATGAACAAAGTAAAATAAAGGTAATTAAGGTTGAATAAAAATAAATAAGGTAAAATAAATTTTGAAAAAAAATATTGTTAAGTTAAATTTAGTTAAATAGAGTTTAATTGATTCAAATAAAGTTAAATTTAGTCAAATGATGTTAGTTTAAATTAAATAAAGTTAAATTAAGTTGATTTTAGTTAAATAAAGATAAATTTATTTGAATTAAGTTAAATTAAGCTGAATCAAGTTAAAATAAGTTAAATTAAGTTAAATAAATTTTGATTAAGTTAAATTCATTTAAATTAATTAAAATAAATTAGGTTTAATTAAGTTTAATTAAGTTTAATTAGTTAAATTAAGTTGAATCAAGTAAAATTAAGTTGAATTAAGTAAAATTAAGTAAAGTTAAATGAAGTTAAATTAATTTAAATTAAGTTAAATTAATTTAAATAAAATTAAGTTAAATTATTTAAATTACGTAAATTAAGTTGAGTTAAGTAAATTAATTAAAATTTAGCTAAAGCAAGTTAAATTCATTTCAATTAAATTAAGTTAAATTAAATTAAATTCAGTTAAATTAAGTTAAATTAGTTAAATTGAGTTGAATTAAGTTAAATTTAATTAAATTAAGTTTGATTAAGTTAAATTAAAATGAGTTAAGTTAAATGAAGTTGAATTAATTTAAATTAAGTTAAATTAGTTAAAATAAAATTTTGTTAAATTAGTTAAATTAAGTTAAATTTCGTTAATTTAAATTAAGTTGAATTTACTTAAATTCAGCTAACCTATGTTGAGTTTGATTGGATTTAGTTCAATTCAGTTATTTTTTAGATAGAATTCAATTTAGTAAAATTAAGTTGAATTACGTTAATTTAGTTAAATTAATTTAAATTAAGATACATAAAGAGACTTTAAAATAAACTAAGTTAAATTAAAGTTAATTAAGTTCAACAAAGATAAATTAGGTAAAATAAATTACTAGAAAAATAAATCAAGTTTAGTTAAATTAAGTTTAATTAAGTTGATTTTAATTTAAGTTAAATTAAGTTAAAGATAAATTGAGTTGAATTAAGTTAAATTAAGTTAACTCAAGATAAATTAAGTAAAATGAAGTTGAATAAATAAGGTAAATTTAGTAAAATAAAGATAAATTAAGTAAAATTAAGTTCAGAATAGATTTATCAAATTAAATTTTGTGTAATTGAGTAAAATTTAGTATAATTAATTTAAATAAAGGTAAATTAAGCCAAATTAATGTAATTTAAGTTAAATAAAGATAAATTAAGTTAAAAAAGCTTAACTTAAATAACCCAAGTTCAATTCAGTTATTTGAAGTTAAATTGTGTTCAACTACCTAAGTCTATCTGAGTTTCTTTATTTTTGGATAAATTTAAGGTAATTCAACTTCATTTAACTTAATTCAACGTAATTCAACTTAATTTTGCTAAATTCAATTAATTTTAATTCTATTTAACAAAATTAACTAAATATAACTAGACTTGAATAACGTTAACACAAGTTAATTTTAGTTAAGCTTAGTTATGTTTGATTAAATTTAGTTTAATTTGGTCATTTTATTTTAAATAGAATTAAATTTAGTTAGATTTGGTAAAAATAAGTTGAATTACGTTAATTAAGTTAAATTATTTTAAACTAAGATAAATAAAGATAAATTAAAATAAACTAAGTAAAATTAAGGTAAATCAGGTTCAACAAAGATAAATTAGGTTAAAAATTTTTTGAAAAAATCTTTTAAGTTAAGTTAAATTTAGTTAAATAGAGTTCCATTGAGTTAAATTGAGCTAAATTTAGTTATATATTGATAAACTAAGTTAAATTTTGATAAACTTGTATTAAGCATGAGCATGAGAGACCACCCAGAATTTTGATAAACTTGTATTAAGTTAAATTAAGTTCAATTACGTTGAATTAAGTCAAATAATGTTGAATTTCTTTAAATTAAGTTGAATTAAGTTAAGTTTAGATTCTGGTGAAATTTAGATAAATTTTGTAGAGCTAAGTTAAATTAAAATAAATTAAAATTAAGTTTAATTAGGTCAAATCAAGTTAAGCTTTATTGAATTTGGTAGAATTCAGTTAGTTTATATTGAATTGTGTTTAATTTAGTTAAATTTAGTAATGTTAAGTTGATTTATGTTGAACTAAGTTAAAATTAATTAAGTTTAATATAATATTAGTAAATTTGACTGAGTTTACTTAATTTTTGTAGAATTTAGCTTAATTTTGTAAAATTAAGTTACATTAAAATAAATTTAATCAAGTTAAATTAGGTAGTTAACTTTCATTGAATTTAGTTATTTTTGGTAAATTGTATTGAATTTCGTTAAATTTAGTAAAATTTAGTTAAGCTTAATTGAAATCAGTTTCAACAAGTCAAAATAAGTAAACATAAGTTTAAAAAATAAGCTTAAATTGAGTATTTATTAGTTTTTGAATTTCAAATTAGTTAAAATAAGTTTAATCCATTGATGATATTAGGTCAATTTAGTTAAAATAAGCTAAAATAGCTCAAAACTTAAATCTAAGCAAATTTTGGTTTTAATTACTAAACTATGCCAAAAATTGGTTTTAATAAGTAAGATTCAGTTAAATGAAGTAAAGTTTAGGAACATTTATTAAAATTTGGTGCAATTTACTTAAAACGAGTTAAATTCAGTTTAAATTGATTAAAACTATAAATATTTCAAATATTGCACAGATAAGTACAAATTAGTTCAAGTTTGTAAATCTTTGTAACAACAAGTTAAAAATTAGTTAAAATTCAGTATAATATTAGAAAAAAAAATAATAATATAAAATTAGGTGAATTTAGTTACACTAATTCAATTAAAATTAATTATGGTTGATGAAAACAAAGAAAATTTAGTATAATTGGATTCAATTTTTTTTACTACAATTTAATTCAATTTCGGTAATCAAATCAAATTATTCGCTCTACAGCATTGCCTTGGCGTTCTCGATTGCGAGATTCCTACTCGAAACTAGGTGTCGGAAGGCTTGATTGTTGAGGCAATTGCAAACCTCTTTTTACACCTTAGCTTCCATCCACCCCGGGATTCGAACTGACGACCTTTGGATTGTGAGTCCAACTGCCTACCAGCGACTCCACCGAGGCAGGACCCAGGGAGACGACTCCTACACCTGGACCGAGCTAACGACCTAACCTCTAGGTTAGACCGGGACCAACATTTACTTCCCTTCCGACGGAAGGCGTGATCAGACAAATCTCGTCTCAAAATTTGCCACCGGGACCTTCTGGGATCAAACCCAGGCCGACTGGGTGAGAGGCAACCACGCTTACCCCTACACCACGGTCCCGGCTCTTCAATTTCGGTAAATATAGTTTAAATTTGTCAAATCAATTTTGGTAAATTAAGCAAAATTTAGTTGAAAGTATGTAGTAAAATTTAGGTAAAATTGCATTTAGGCAATTTTTAGAACTTTAAGTTGTAAAAAATAGCGAGGGAACGGAACACAGGTAAGAATCCATCGAAAAAGGATTGTTTTGAGATGAAATTCAAACTAAATAAAAAAAAATGAACTTTGAATTGTTACAGAAAAGCTGCTTTCAATGCTAATCAAAAGAGTTTACAACTGACGAAACTCTTGCCAAAGCGACCTCGGCCGGGCCCGTCGACGTGGCGTCCCTGAAGTAGTGAAATGTTGAATCTGCTGCAGCGAGATGGACTGCTTGGTCGCGGTTGATCCGCCGGGGAACAATGTGTTGGCCACAGACTGCTGCAGTGGCCACTGAATCAACTTCCGCTGGAAGATCTTGTTGCTTCGAGTCAGTTTGGTCTTGCGAAGGCGAGGTTCCCGCAGGGATTCCTTCAGCGATTTCGTGGCCTCCGGGCTGGTCGCTTCCACGGTAGTCGCCTCAAGTGCAAAACAGCCGGCCCCGGTTTCGTGACGTCACTGAAGTTGCTAGAGGTTGAATCTGCTGCAGCGAGTTGGACTGCTCGGTCGTAGTTGATCTCCCGGGGAACAATGAGTTGGCCACAGACTGCTACGGTGGCAGCGCAGAGAATTGTTTCGCTCCGGCGACCGTTTGGCTCAACACCGACATACTGCGCTGGATGTTGGGGCAGGACGGACTGAACAAACTGCTGGACGGCCGGATTGGCATCTTGCGCTGCAGCGAGTTGACCAGCTCGACGGCGGTTGATCCATCGGGGAACATTGAGTTGGCCGAGGCGACGGCGCGGAGAATCAGTTCGCTCTTGCAGCCTAGAAAAACTGCCTGCCGGATTGACAGTGGCCGGTTCGACGACCTGAGTAGCAGCGCGTTCAGCATGATACGGATTGGGAGCCAATGTTGCCGGGAGTTGGGTCAGGCCACGGTGGCCGTTTTGGTCGTCGGAGAAGCTGTGCGCCGCTTGGAAGAGGTGGCGGAGGAGCAAGCTGCCAACTCGTCCCGATGTTCCACAGGCTGGAAAATCATCATATCTGTTGCCGGGGAAAGAAGCGCGTCATGTAATTATGTGTAATGTGATTAATCAATATGAAAACTTACCTTCAATTTCGCAAGCAAATCGATTAAATCGAAAAAAGCGCACTAATCACCTAACTTTTTTATAAACACGTTTGGAAAAACAAACAAAAATGTTTGACAGCTTGGGCGTTACGATAACTGAGGCAGTGTGCGTGCTGGCGAGTGCGAGTGGTATTGGTGTGAGTGAGCAACACAAAAATTTAAAATTTTAAGGTGTGTGTCTTTGCTTAAGCGTCTTAACTGGCACTGGCGAAGCACGACAATCGCCCGCTCCCCCCCCAAAAGTTAAAGTGGGCAATAGTTGTTCAAATCAAAGGTGTTAAAAATCCAAAATATCAAACATTCTTCAAAAATTACATTATTTCATCAACATTTCGATCGTAAAAACATCTATTTCAAATTCCAGTTTCGTTTCCATGCCGTCGCTTTTGGTCCAGAGTTTACCGAAAATCGCCTAACCGTAATAGACTGCCATGTTTGTTAGCACCTCAATGTGAAAACTAGTTCAACCATATGCAGCTCGTAGGACTCTGTTGATTTTTCTGATCTTTACTGGCGTGTTTATCGATCATCGGTTTTGAAGTTCGAAGTTGTGACATTTTTTAATTTATACAGAAATATTCATCGTTGAAATGGGATTGAGTAAAGGTATGCCATTTTAAAATATTCTAAAAACTTGTCACTAAAATATGGCTGTTGTACTTCAATGCGAAGTCGGTAACTGAATCACGTCGGTTATTTAACCTGCTGATTTAATTCATATATTTGAATAAATATAGCAATTCTAATAAAAACGACAAACAACTATATGCAAATAGTAGTTTATGCAACAAGTTGCAAAAAGAGGATTTTTTCAGCACGAGTCGTACATTTATCCAACGAGGTTCACCGAGTTGGATAAATACGACGAGTGCTGAAAAAACAAGTTTGCAACGAGTTCCATACAACATTTTTTGCAATTCCGGAAAACACCCATTGAGTGAAATTTTAAGTCAAATTTTCATGTATTTTGTCAATAAATCGTTTAAATCAAGAAAATGTTTAAAAGTGTTACTTTTCGAAACAAGTGCTGAAAAGTGTTGCTATTCGATTCTGTTATTTTGGTACAGAAAAGTAGGCTATTTCGTCGTTCAAGAATGACAGAAAAAGTAATTACTTTCACGACGGAATTGCAAAAAAAATCTTTTCGGGAAATAAATTTTATAATCAATAACCGGGACCGTGGTGTAGGGGTAAGCGTAATTGCCTCTCACCCAGTCGGCCTGGGTTCGATCCCAGACGGTCCCGGTGGCATTTTTCGAGACGAGATTTGTCTGATCACGCCTTCCGTCGGACGGGAAGTAAATGTTGGCCCCGGACTAACCTAAAAAGGTTAGGTCGTTAGCTCAGTCCAGGTGTAGGAGTCGTCTCCCTGGGTTCTGCCTCGGTGGAGTCGCTGGTAGGCAGTTGGACTAACAATCCAAAGGTCGTCAGTTCGAATCCCGGGGTGGATGGAAGCTTAGGTGTAAAAAAAGGTTTGCAATTGCCTCAACAATCAAGCCTTCGAACACCTAGTTTCGAGTAGGAATCTCGCAATCGAGAACGCCAAGGCAATGCTGTAGAGCGAATAATTTGATTTTTTTGAATTTGAATCAATAATTTGGATACATTTTAAAAATATAAATTTGAGAAATATTGGGTATCAAACAGAGCTAAATTTTACCTGCTTTTTCATTCAAAAAACGGTTAAAATATATTTGATAAACATTTAAAAAAATACATCAATATTACAAATCATCAAAATTTGAGTATTTTCAGAAAAATACGATATTTTGTGAAAATTTGAGTTTGTCATCAAAAGATCTCTTAAACAGCTAAAATACATGCAAAATTTCGAATTTAGCGAATGCTAAAAATTTGAGTATTTTCGAGAAAATAAGGTATTTTTTACGTATTTCATTCAAAAAACTCTAGAACAGTTAAAATACATGCAAAATTTCGAATCGTTTGATACCCATAGTGCGAATTATAAAAGTTTGAGTATTTTCGAGAAAATATGGTATTTTGTGGAAATTTTAGTATTTCATTCAAAAAATTCTAAAACAGTTAAAATACATACAAAATTTCGAATCGTTTGATACTCATATTGCAAATGAGCAATACTTTGTAGGGCCTTCCCTATGATCAAAGAAGCTATTTTGTGTCATTGGTTCACCCATACAAGTCTCCATACAATTTTGGCTGCTGTCCATACAAAAATGGTACGTAAATATTCAAACAGTTGTAACTTTTGAGTGAATTTTCTGATCAATTTGGTATCTTCGGCAAAGTTATAGGTATTGTTGAGGACTATTGAGAAAAAAAAGGAACACGAAAAAAAATTGCCGATTTTTTAATTAACTTTTTTTCACAAAAACTCATTTTCCCGAAATACCCAAAATAATTCGAGATTTTCTGATATGTTTTAGGGGACCAAAACTGCTACTTTTGAAAACGAAGTTGACTTTATAGCTGTCGGCCACCATTGCTAGTACCAACCACTAGTGTCTTCCTTTTTATCTACAAGGACTTCGCCGCCCTGGGCTCCTAAGTGTATGAAAGTATGGCACGGAGCGACGGCGCCGAATACCCATATTTACACAAAGAATTTTAGAGCGCCCGCCGCGGGATTCGAACCGGCGACCTCTGGATTGGAGTCCAGTGCGCGGTCCGATTGATCCACACGGGCTACTTTTGAGCCATAGAGAATAATGGTCAAAAAATCTGCCGCCGAGTTATAAATTTTTGAAAAAGCAGCGATTTTTGAAAACATCGAAATTTCATACAAAAACAAATTTTGACCTAATTATTTTATGCAAAACAAGCCTAACCCGACAAACTTCGTTCTACCTGTTTTCGTTTGTTGACGTTATATGCAGCTAAATTGGTAATAATGATGTTAAGACAAAAATAAATCAACATCAGTTTAAATGCAATCGGTCCTAACAATCATCTAAATCTCTATCATCAATTTGCATTTTTATCGTTTAAAAAACATATTTTCATTGTTTCTGTTAATCTTTTGCTTTTTAAAGCTTAAAATTATTTCAAATAATTACAGTAAAAAAAGCCATTCAAAATATTAAATTAAAATTTATCAAATATGAAATATCGAAATAAATTGATAAACTAAACTGGCAACACCTTGTTATACATGTGTTGGTGATAGCCTTGAACCGACGGCAAAGTAGCTCCAAAAACTGATCCAACGCGGCTGACTTGAAAAAATATTTTGAATTGAGTGTTTTTCGATAATAGAATAGTTATTTCAATGGTTTAGTGATGAAAAACATAAAAAAAAAATAAACAACAGTTACATTGCTCGGAAACCGGACGAAATTGCTTGGTGTCAGTGAAAAACAGAAAAAAATTATCAAGGTGTTCTCGAGCCAAATCTGATAAGCAACGAGGCTGGAATTTTTGGACCTAATCTATGTGCTAGGAAAATGGTAGGAAATACGAATGGCATTGGAAAAAGTGGCTGAAAAAGCGAAAATAATCAAAAATATTTACATTTTTGGAAGAGGTAAGCTACAAAACGATCCTGCTTACACTTTCTGTTGTCTGGATTCAGTGAATTCGTACTTTAAAAGTCTGAACTACCTCGATTAATAAAAATAGGTCCAAAATAGGTACTAGGTCCAAAATAGGGTCATATACCCTATTTTTCAGCCTCCTGTGATCAAAATCTGTTTTTACGTTACTTTTCCCATACAATTTGCCGATGCTCGGAATCGATTCCAGAGTGGCCCGAGTGGCAATTAGTTAGCGTATAAACCTTTCTTGGGCTTTTACGAACCCAACGCAACAAAGAGCACCTCGATCCGACGCTCCGTTTTGAACTGATTTGCGTTCGAACAAAACCGTCGATTTTTTTAAAAGTCTGGAGTTTTTTTTTAATAGGTCCTATAAACATATGGAAGACAATAGTTTATAGGTCCTTTAAAAAAAACTCTAGATGTATAAATTGAATTCGCAATCGAGAAGTACTTTACAGATTTTTTGATAAAGGGCTCCGTTTTCATGATATAGCCACCGAAAGTTTGACTTTAGCGAAATATTTGCAGTTTTTGGATTTTTTAGAATAGTGATCATGAGTGATCATTTCTAAAAATATTTTTTTTCGAAAAGTTCAGAAAATTTGCTATGAAATTGTCTAAGAGACATTGAAGATTGGACCTCTGGTTGCTGAGATACAGCGGCTTGAAAAAAAAGAAACAGAAAAATTGAAGTTTTCTAAGTCGCACCAAAACAACCCACCATTTTCTAATGTCGATATCTCAGCAACTAATGGTCCGATTTTCATTGTTAAAAAAAGAAACGTTCGTGAAATTTTGCGATCTTCCCAAAAACATTTTTAAAAGGCCAAACATTCAATATTTGGCCCAATGAATTAACAAATTTCAATCAACCACCCCTGCCATTTAAAGTCTCCTATCAACAGCGAGGCACGCGGCTCGTCTAAATGAATAAAAACATGAAAGAGGACAAAAACTCAATGAGGCAATCAAATGAAATAACACACAGACACACACACATTTACCGTCACCGACATCAATCTTGCAAGTTTTGTTTTTGCTGGCCTCTCTCTCTCTCCACCACACCACTCGAAGTCGTCACCGATTAATGATGGCTGTATGTGGTAGACTTTGATAACTGTGCGCCACTACACGAATGTGGTTGTAAACCGGCGACGACGACGGCGACTCATTCCGGTTCCATGTGTTTTGACGTCGAGCCGAACCACGTGCTCGCCGGGTCGTCATCGGACGTCGTCGTCGTCGTTTTTCTATTATGACTGTCATGAATAATTGAGGTTTTTTGCTTGTTCTGTTTGCACCATCGTTTATCCATTTATTAATAGTTTTTTGTCGTGTGCATTTATGACGTTCCTTTTAAGTTTGTATGAGTTTTTTTTATGTTAGAAAAAAGGACGTTGAAGGTCACCGACTTTGACCTTTGCACTTAAACCGTTTTAACTTATTCATAATAAAAAGGTTAAAAGTTCATTGCAACGAACGAGACTTGGCAAATAAGCACCAAACGTTTGTCGAATTTCGTCACGTCGAAAAAAAAAAATGCACGAAAAAGAACAAACTGCAAGAAATGGACAAAAATAAAACAAAATTAAAAATAAGAACCAAAATACACGCGCACACGGCGGCACTCACTCACTTGGCACTCTTCGAACCTAACTTTAGTTTGAAATGTGTGAGTTGAGATCGTCATCACAATCATTCGAAAAAATCAAACGAAAAAAAACCAGCGTGGAAAGCTACCAAAACTTGTGTGTGCGTTCTGTCTTAAAACGTTTCTGTTTGCTTAAATTATTCACTAAATTAAGCGCGCACGCGCTCTCACAGTCTCTCGTGAGATTCCTCACCGAGAGAGAATCGGGAAGTGAGAGAGAGAGACACTCAACGGCACTCAAAGCGGTCGCATGGTGATTTGTGTCGGTTTTGTTTTGGTGTGGCACGTCTTCTTGATGGTGTGAGTGGGCGAGAGTTGTGAAAACTCACGTGTTCTTTGAGGAAATACTTGGGCAGGGGTTCCAAAAAGATTTAATTGACAACTTGTACTTTATCACATGCATATCTAGAGTTTTTTTTCGAAATAGAAATAGTGTTTCATATCCAGAGATTTTTTTAATAGGTCCTATAAACATATGAAACACAATAGTTTATTGGACCTTTAAAAAAACTCTAGATATGTTTATAGGTCCTTAAAAAACTCTAGATATAAGCATAAAACTTGTTGAACAGTGGTTACAGTTGACAATCATCCACGGTCCATACAAATGATAAATTTTTGATAAAAAAAAATAGCTGTGACTTTTCAAAACCACTAGTCTGTGATGTATTTTATGTTTTCATCGCCATTTTGGCCGCCATCTTGAATCTTAAAATTCTTAATCAAATTGGAGTGGTAGGGGTCTTACTTAAACTCAACAATCAAAAATTATTTTATCCAAAATGATTTTTTTCCAAGGCCTTCGGATATTCGAGTCTGGACTGTAATTAGAAATAATGCTTTTTATTGTAAACGTCCTTAAAAACTTTTGACATATTTTTCACTGCCCTTCACTAGTTGCACATCGCTAGAATATTCGCACTAAGTTTTCCACCATGAACTGACGAAACTGAAATCGAAGTAGTAGCCGCAGCAGCCGTTCCGACGCCACCGGCCAAAACCGACGCACTGAACGGAATTGATCCGTCGTTCCAGACCCGGATGTAGCGGACCGTGCCAGCCTGTAATACAGAAAAAAAAATCATGGAATTTGCAATTTTGCAAGTTTTTTTTAGCTTTGTACTAACCGCCTGGGCAAAGGTGAACGCTTGGTAGACTGGAACGGCGCTGAACGCATTTCTGTTGATCGATGAGCTGAAACAAGGAGTCATGTTTGGCAGATAACTTCCGTAAACGTACTCGGAACTTTGACCACTGGCGGTGCTCGCTGTGAGCAGGGTAATTAATATGAACAAATGTTGCGAACGTTTCAAACCCATGCTTTCTTTTGGAGTTTGCGAAACGTTTTAACTGCTTTTGGATGCATTTTTCAGCTTATATTGCAATGTCTTGGAGAAAGAGGCATCCATCGAAATGAAGGTGAAAGGATAATAAGACCGGTTTATGCATTGGTTTCAAAATACATGCTAATTCTCGAGATAATCATGTTCTACACGGAGAAAAATCAGTTCTCAAAATCGAGAACAAGCGTTCATGAAATCCGGAACCACGAACATTTTTTCCAGATTTTATGGTACGTATTTCAAAAACGTACCGCTTGTTCACGATTTTGGGATGTGCTTTGTCTTAGTGTACCAGTGCAGCAATTCTGATTCTGATTCTTTGGCATACTTTTAACCCGAGCAGACGAAAGTAGCCTGGGAATAACATTTTTTCATATTTGAAAATACTTGGCCAATAACATATTATGTTATTTATAACAAAATTTGTTATGCATTGTTATGATTTTTTTTTATTATTGGTTTGTTATTAAAATCAGATCTTTGTTATTAGTTTTTGTTATTTTAACAACTAATCCGATCATCCCGATAACAGTTGGAGTTATTGTTCCATAACAAAAAATGTTATTCTCAAGTTGTTTTGGTTTTCAACCAATATCACACTAATAACAAATTTTGTTATGATAGCATAAACTGTTATTAAACTCTTATGCAAAAATTGATTTTTCAAGAAGATTCCATAACACTTTCTGTTATTTTAACAGTAATATTTACACAAAGGATTTTAGAGCGCCCGCCGCGGGATTCGAACCAGCAACCTCTGGATTGTGAGCCAGTGCGCGGTCCGATTGATCCACACGGGCGGGACTTAAACCTGTTTTAAAACCTTTGCATTGCAATATCTCAGCAACTAAAGGTCGTATCAACAAAGTCCGAAGAAGCAAAATATAGAGGATTTTCTCAGCTTTTCAAAAATATTTTTTTCAAAAGTGGGCAAACATGTGCACTAATTTAAAAAAATGAAAACTGCGACTATTTTGAAAAAAGTTACATAAAAATGGCTATAACTTGAAAACGGTGCACTTTATCAAAACTTCTTCAAAGTACTTTTTGATTGCAAATTCAATTTTACATCGAAAAATGAAGTTAAAAAATTTTTGCGACCAAAATTTCGATTTTTTGAAAAAAATCAGTATTGATTAAAAAATTCATAACTCGGTCAATAATTTTTTGCACAACCTGGAAATTTCTGAAAAGTTGGCATTTTATGTCCTCTAAAACATATAAAAAAATTACAAAAATTAAAAATAGTGTTTTTTTTTGCAAATCAAGTTATAGTGTTAAAAAGTTAAATAAAAAAAATCACCAAATTTTTTTACTGTGTATTATTTTTTTCCAGTGTTGTCCGCATTCATACCTACAACTTTGCCGAAGACATCAAATCAATCAAAAAATTCCTTCGAAAGATACAGATTTTTGAATTTTCATACATCATTTTTGTATGGACAGCTGCCAAATTTGTATGGAAAATTATATGGACAAACTAATGATGCAAAATGGCTTCTTTGGGCATACCGAAGGCACCAATAAAGTTTCAGTCGGATTAAAAAATACAAATATTAAAATTGAAGAAAAAAGACCGATTTCGTAGAGAATTGCTCAGGATAATAATACCGGTGTATGCTTTGGTTTCAAAATACAGGCTAATTCTCGAGATAATCATGTTCTACACGGAGAAAAATCAGTTCTCAAAATCGACGACAAACGTTCATGACATTCGGAACCACGAACAATTTTTCCAGATTTCATGGTACGTACCGCTTGTTCACGATTTCGGGATGTGATTTGTCTCAGTGTATCAGTGCAGCAATTCTGATTCTGATTCTGAGGCATACCATTCGCAACCGCAATTCAGCCCGAGCAGGGGTAAATAACACGGGAATACCAAATTTTGGTATTACTTGGGCACCCAGTATACCATAAAATCATACCAAAGTCTTGTATGTGGAAGGGCACAACAATACCAAACCATGTTATTCCAAGGGTAAAATAATACCTCAAAATAAAACCATTCCAATACCAAGTTGAGGTCTTCTGGATTTTTGAATATTGCCTGAATACCAAAACTTGGTATTGCCATGGTTTTATTTTCGCTGGTATTTGCACAAGTAATACCAAAATTTGGTATTTTCATACCATTTTTAGTGCAGCAGTTACAGTTAGTGAAAAAACGGAAATGATATGCATATGCAACAGCCAAATCTACTCACCTGATGATTCCATGTTGTTCTTAGTGATATTCTTCACCACATCGAATACATTTGTCATTGACGAACGGTTCTTGAAGCTTCTGAAAAATAACAAGATTGAAAAATAAGTGTTATTAAAATTAAATTGGAATGAAATTCACCAAAATTCAATAATATATCGATTGACTCGTTTTTCAAAGTAGATGGTTAGCCCGACTTAGAGAAATTTTAACGATTTTTAAAAATTTCTTATCGGGTATGTAAAAAAAAAAATCAAAATCAGCTTAAAACATTTTTGGGTTTTAAGTCATTTTATCGCAAAATTTATTATTTTTTCAAAGTTGGTAAAAATTTTCTCATAGTTTCAGAGGAACTTGAAAAAAAAAAAATACACTTTAATACCAAAATATGGTATCCTGACTTAGAAAATTTTCCTCAATTTCAAGTCATTTCTTTAGGGGGTATATCAAAAATGTTTTAAATCAAGTTTTAAAAATTTTCGGTTTTCAATAAAAGCATTCGCTTTGAGACATAATTTTAGCGCAAATTTAATTACTTTGTCAAAATTTCCCATAGTTTCAGAGGAAGGTTCTGGGTTCGATTCCCATCTGCTCCTATCGAGAAATTATGGAAAGAAGGAATTCTGAACACTTGAATATGAACGAAAAATTCATTAGCTCGCGGCGGGGTTCGATCCCCCGTCCTTTGGGTCAGCAGACAAAAATGCTAACCACCAGACCTTCGAGGCCGTGTCTTACCACTGGTCGTGACCGGCGCTGTGATTGGCTAGCATGATAGGGACATTTGAAAGTTGCGAAGTGGTGATGATTGGTTCCTACTCTTCATCTGTGGTCCACGGAGCAACTCTTGGAGGTCCTGGTCAATAACAAAGTACCAACTACGGGTAGACACCAATGCTGTGCTTTTTCCCATAGTTTCAGAGGAATTCGATAAAACACTTTAATACCAAGATAATACCAAATTGTGCTATCCTGACTTAGAAAATGTTCCACAATTTCAAGTCATTTCTTTAGGAGGTATATTAAAAATGTTTAAAATCAAGTTTGAAATTTTCGGTTTTCAATCAAAGCATTCGCTTTGAGACATCATTTTAGCGCAAAATTAATTATTCTTTCAAAATTGGTCAACATTTTCCCATAGTTTCAGAGTAATTTGATAAAATACTTTAATACCAAAAGAATACCAAAATGTGGTGTTCGACAAATTCTGCAATTTTGCAATATCAAAGCAATACCTTAAATTGGTATGATACCACATTTTGCTCTTGCATAATCCTTAAGATAAATTTTAAAGGGTCCAGGAATACCAAAATTTGTTATTGATACCAGAGAAAGGTATTATTACACATTTCCCTTGTTATTTACCCATGCTCGGGAAGTGTGTTTTCGGAATTGCAAAAAATGTTGTATGGAACTCGTTACAAAACTTGATTTTTTCAACACTTGTCGTATTTATCCAACTTGAGCGAGTTGTGGCGCTATAACCACGGCAAATAGTGTCCAGGGCATTCGTGGAAATACAATGTCCCATCCCAGAGGGTCCCGGAGTACCAAACCTTCTTAGCATGGTGCTCCCAACGAATACAACCAAAATCTCGGAGCGTATGGTGGTGTGTCCCCACGCTTCTTCCTCCCCTGTCGATTCAGAATTGTGTTGTTGTTCGAACACTCTGTGCTCAAACTCAACCCAATTACGAGTCATCTCTGCGATATGGCTTTACGCAGTAGGCCTGGCCGGTTTAACGCTTGTGATGTTTCAATGCATTCTAATGCAATGGCGCACTACAAATGTTAATAAATGACAAGAAGAGTGCTAGGCGTCATCTAACCTAAGGCACTCTCCAGGATCCCTTCGAAAGATTGGCTGCGCTAGGGTCTGATTAGATTAGATTAGATTAGACTTGTCGTATTCATCCAACTCGGTGAACCTCGTTGGATACATGTACGACTAGTGCTGAAAAATATTTCTTCTTGCAACTTGTTGCAAAAACTACTATTTCCTACTTTGATAATTATTTTAGCAGTTTAGAGTCTTTTGAATAATTGTGAAATTTCAATGCGCAATACCGTAAAATGTTTATTTTTCAAAACAAAATATTTATTCATTAAAACAAAGATTTTTGAAAAACTTTTGTTTGCTCAAGCTGTATTGTAGCTTTTCGTATGAATCCTGTTAATTTTGTTTTGTATTTTGGCATGGTTTTATTTATTTTTGTATTGGTCTGTTCGTTAATTATTTTTATTTTTATCTGTTTTTGTAGTATTGAATAATTATTTTGTTATTGTCCTATCATAAATAAAAAATGTTATTACTGCATTTGCTTGTCACACCCCAAACCATTACTGTAAGTGAGTTCCTAATCACATGTGTCCACGATTAGTGCAACCAGCAGCATTGCTCGCCTAAGCTTAACAACTTTCTCCACAACTCCAGTGTAGTACTTTGCCCACATCGCTCAATCGCTGATAACCGCGATAGATAACTCACACACCATACTATTTGTTCTCTCTCTCTCTCTCTCTCTCTCTCTCTCTCTCTCTCTCTCTCTCTCTCTCTCTCTCTCTCTCTCTCTCTCTCTCTCTCTCTCTCTCTCACTCTCACAAGCGATTTATCACGTGATAAGAAACAAAATGCGCTCTCGTTTGTCTTGCAACAGAATTTGAGAGAAAGAGAGCGACTCTGTTGAGTTTCAATTGAGTGTGTAACGTGATGTGCATTGATCATTTTTATGGTTCCATTTCATTAAATCCAATCTAACCGCTCGATTTTCTCTAACTTAGTCTGCGTCTAAGACGCTTGGTTGTCGTTTTGTTTTGAGCTTCAACGTCACGTGTGCGCTGAGAGATTTGCCCAATGTGTGTGACGGAGGCGGCGCGCGGTGTTTGTCACTTAATTATCAGTTTCATCACCGGCTATGTGTGTTTGTGTGTGTGTATTTGCGTGTTTAATGTTATTTTTTGCCCTCTTGCGATGCTTCTCAGAATTTATCACTGTCAAGAATGTGTTTTACCTCGTTTTTTTGACGCAAGCTTAGAATTATATTGTTGTTTCCGACAGGTTGATCGCCGAGCTCTTTGTTTGCACTGTGACCGATTGACGTTGGTTCAGTGCGAGCGTCAATTTGATGATTTGAGTTTTTTTTTATTGAACTTTAACAGCACAGCTAAAATCTTGGATCTTCTTGCACCCTGCGATAAAATTGTATGAAATTTAATTATTTACAAGAATCCCACACCTGGACAGATTTGGGCGAGACCTGCGCTATCTGACGGCATAATTCTGAAGCGTTTCTTCCCCATACATTTTCGCGAATTGAGTCCTAAAGGCCTCTGTCAATTTTTATGTACAACGGTAAAAAAAAAACACGATTGAAAACCATTTGGGATCACTTTTCACGGTGGGTAAGAAGGGGATTTTTATGTAACTTGCATGTACCTCGAAAATTTCTTCTGGAGGTTGTTGGGGGGACTATTCTGAGTCAGGAAAATCGATTCCCAAAATATTCTGTCGGTGAAAACTGATTTTATCTCGATTTGAAGTTAAAAAAAACCTTTGAAGGCCTGTACAGAGCTCCAGAGTGCTTCAATTCAATGTTATATATACCAAAACATGCGCAAGAATCTGGCCTACACGCCAATGATGTTGAAAATAAACGCTTCAGTGACCAAAGTGACTTAAAAAATTTACATTTTTCAAAAAAAAAAATTGTTTACGAGTTATTCCCATTAAAAATTCAAATGCAAAGCACCAGCTCCTGTTAAGTTTAATCAAGCTCATATTTGGGATTTGAGCTCAGTATGCCCACGGTAACCAGCCCCTGAATGACCGCCAAAATGTAACTTTTGTTAAATCCTGCTGAGTATGATCATAGTCGCTGTTTATAATAGGAATGAGTTAAATATCGAAGAATTTTGAAAATTGGCATCAAATTTCCCACTAAAATAGACATAACTTTACTGAAAATGGATGAGTGTCATACTTTTTTTCTGCAAAATTGTTCTTTATTTTGTTTGCAACAATGCTATAACATTAGTTTTTGAACTCAGACATGACAATTTATTTACCAGAGCAAATTGGATTTTTTTTTTAAATAACACTATTTTACACCTCCTGATGACGCTGGGTCTCGAGTAATGGATCGATTTAAGGTGTACTATGTCAGGAATATATTTTGAGATCTTAGAATTGATAATATCTTGATGAAAATATACATCTTTGTCCAGAGTTAGACCGAGATTTTAGACGTATTTTTGGGTTTTAGGTGACATATAATGTTTTATAACTTCAAATCGAGATAAAATCAGTTTTCACCGAAAGAATATTTTAGGAATCGATTTTTCTGACTCAGAATAGTCCCCCCAACAACCTCCAGAAGAAATTTCCGAGGTGCATGCAAGTTTCATAATAATCCCCTTCTTACCCATTGCATTATCATTCTAAAGCAAAAAAAAAAAAATGACAAGACAACCTTTTTTTCGGTGGATCAACTATGGTCCCCTTAGAACAAGCTGTCAAGTAGAACCTTTTGTGTCAAGAATAGCCGCGAAGTTTAAAAAAAATGATTTAAAAATCCATTTAAAATCCTTTGTGGTTGTACGGGTCATTGTACTCAGGAAAATAAGCTTTGTTGTTGTGAACAACAATAATAGCAATTTTAGCTTCCCGTAAATCAACACCCAATTTTCTCAAACAGACTTCAACGTTCAACAGCGACCCCTAAATATGAACAAATTTGGCCCAAAAAAGCGTGACTTTGCATGTAATAAGTATACACACATAGCACATTCAGAATAACCCTTTTCTGAGTGAAAATCACTTTGTTTCTGTCAAAATCGAACCTACTCAGGTCTGAGTAAAGGCCCATAACTCATTTCTGAGTTAAGGGGTTACATACATGTAGATAATCCCGAAATTTCATTTTACGGAAAAAATATTTATCCTCTCAAAAAATGAATGTTGCCATGCGTAAAGCGAACTGTCAAACTTTCTGAACTTTTTTCTCGAAACACCGTGTTGATTTCTCCTTTACACACGGAGAAAAAAGATTTCCCGAAATCGTGAACAAGCGTTCATGAAAATGGGAACCACGAACAAAGTGTTCAAATGCCATGGTACGTTCTTCAAAAAAAAAATCTGCAGGAGGCTAGAGAATTGCAGAATGGCCAAGTTTTTGAACAAACATATAAATTTATTTTTGTAAGATGTGGATCGAATCTCTGCGAAATAAATGTTTCAAAATCATAACAGTAAGCTAAAATTAAGATTGTAAATAAATAGTAACATCATACTTTTTGATAATTGATTGCCATCAAAGATCTGAATGACTGCAAGGACTGCGCGTGAAAATTGTTCAAACAAATCAAAAAGCAAAAAAAAAAAACAAACAAGGTGCCAAGCACAAACGCAAACGAAATCTTGCTGCCGGACTCGTTTCCAATTTCTTCTCGTATGTCGTTTCCCGTTGGCTCCCCCACACTAATGAATATTGTATTTTTTTTTTACTTCATTGGTTGCTAGCCAAAGAGCACCCCCATCACTGAGTGTTGTTGTCGCTTACTTGCTAGACCAACCCGGTTCGGTTCGGATCACCAACAACTTGTCTCGGGGGGAAAAAAGTACGCAAAGGAATATTTCCTAATGACGTAAAGCAAATGAAGAAAAATAGAGTCAAAAAAGTTAAGGATATTTCACAATAAGTGAAATTGTCTGAAAATTCTATGAACATGTAATAATTTTAAACTTTTTATTTCGGCCGATTTTCAAGAACTACATAAAAATAAATCAGATGTAAAAAATGCACTGTGAATGCACCTTAAGTGACTTACTCGTGCGCGCACGAGAACAAAAAAAAACAGACGCGTCCACCGGCTTCGCGTCGTAAACGAGGAATATTATTGGCATGATTTTCCCTCTTTGCGCACTTTTTCTTTGCCGATGTCGAACGACACATTCTCCTCAGCTGATGGGTTGTTTTTTTTTTCTCGTACTCGGTGCCCACATTTATATTCTCACATTTGTTTTGCCGTTGTTTGTCAGATAGGAGAGAAAGAGAGAAGGAAAGCTTGCCGACACCTTCATTTTGGTTTGAGAAGTTATTGATTTTTTATATTTATTTCAATATTTTTGCTGATAATTTAAATCAAAACTCATCACAATTTAAAATTATCATCATCATCATTTTTACAAAAAAATTCGGGTATTGATAATTAATGTAAACATCAAGAGCAAACTAATTAAAATAAATTGCGACTTTTTATGATTTTTTTTTACAAAACTCCATATAGCTCCCCTAAAGGGCATGTAATCAATTTCCTAAAACAAAACATACAAATACATAGCTATATTTTAAATAAAATGTTGGAAAGCGCCAAATTTGTTGTCAATGGTCGGAACAAACATTGAATTTCCTATAAACCTTTACCAAAAGAAAAATAAAAAAATAAAAAATGAAATTAAAATATAATCTGTCAAAAAAATCTACCTGACCTCGCAGCATTTTTAAGATTGATTTTTTTCGCTCGATTAAGCTTAATCACAATTTTGTCTTTTTTAAAGAAGCTTTTTTAAGCAATTTTTGATCAACGAACTTTAATTCTCTGGTGTTATGTTTTTCTTTTTCCTTTTAAAGTTATGTTTAATTTAAATTTATTTTGTTTAGTTTATGTTTGCCTTATTAGTTTCTGCATGTTTTTCAGAACCCTACCTTTTTTTGTTTGTTTATCATATTTTGATACTTAAGAATTTTCTGCGAAATGGGCCGAATTCAACCATTTTTATTTTTTGATTTGGCTCAAACTTTGTGGGCCCTTCCCTATGACCAAAGAAGCTATTTTGTGTCATTGGTTCATCTATACAAGTTTCCATACAATTTTGGTAGTTGTCCATACAAAAATGGTACGTAAATATTCAAACAACTGTAACGTTTGAGTGAATTTTCTGATCATATTGGCGTATTCGGCATAGTTGTAGATATTATTGAAGACTATTGATGAAAAAATAGGTACATGGAAAAAAATTGCCGATTTTTTTATTAACTTTTTGATATGTTTTAGGGGACAAAAATTCGCAATTTTCGAGCCATAGAGAAGTATGGTCAAAAAATCTGCCGCCGAGTTATGAATTTTTGAAAAACATTGAATTTTGGAAAAAATCGAACTCTCACACAAAAAATTGACCTATTTTGCCTTCCTCACTGAGGTAAGGCTAAAATCCTGCTCTAAAAATGAACTTTTTATTAAAAGCTCGAAGACCCACCTTCATATATACATATCGACTCAGAATCGAAAACTGAACAAATGTCTGTGTGTGTGTGTGTGTATGTGTGTGTGTGTGTATGTATGTATGTGTTCAAAAATCTTGCCAAGTTTTCTCAGCACTGGCTGAACCGATTTTGATCAAACCAGTTGCATTCGACTTGGTTTAGGGTCCCATACATCGCTATTGAATTGTTTGAAGTTTCGATAAGTAGTTCAAAAGTTATGTATAAAAATGTGTTTTCACATATATCCGGATCTCAATTATATGCATGTAAACGATGTCCGGATCCATCATCCAACCCATCGTTGGTTAGGTAATCAAGAGACCTTTCCAACGAGTCCACAACATCGAAGATCTGGCAACCCTGTCTCGAGTTATGACCACTTTAGTGATATTTATGTACTTTTTTGAAGCCGGATCTCACTTAAATGCATGTAAACGATGTCTGGATCCATCATCCGACCCATCGTTGGTTAGATAATCGAGAGACCTTTCCAACGAGTCCACATAATTGAAAATCTGGCAACCCTGTCTCGAGTTATGACCACTTTAGTGATATTTATGTACTTTTTTGAAGCCGGATCTCACTTAAATGTATGTAAACGATGTCCGGATCCATCATCCGACCCATCGTTGGTTAGATAATCGAGAGACCTTTCCAACGAGTCCACAACATCGAAGATCTGGCAACCCTGTCTCGAGTTATGACCACTTTAGTGATATTTATGTACTTTTTTGAAACCGGATCTCACTTAAATGTATGTAAAAGATGTCCGGAACCATTATCCGACCCATCGTTGGTTAGGTAGTCAAGAGACCTTTCCAATGAGTCCACATAATTGAAAATCTGGCAACCCTGTCTCGAGTTATAACAACTTAAGTTATATCTGTGTACTTATTTTTCTGGACCTAAAAAAAATAGCTGAAATATGTGTCCAAACCACTCATATTACCCATTGTTGGTAAAAAGTGAGGAAGGCATCAACCACATAGGTGGATTAAGTTTGTTTTTTTAAATGTAAAATTAAATTTGCAATCGAAAAGTACTTTAAAGATTTTTTTATACAGAGCTCCGTTTCCAGGATATAGCCAACAAAGTTTGATTCTAGCGGAATATTTGCAGTTTTTCGATTTTATAAAATAGTGACCATGAGTGACCATTTCTGAAAATATATTTTTCGAAATGTTCAGAAAATTTGTTATAAAACTGTCTAAGAGACATTAATGATCGGACCTCTGGTTGCTGAGATACAGCGGCTTAAAGAAAAAGAAACAGAAAAATTGTTGTTTACAACAAAACAACAATATTTTAAATTTTAGACACGAAAAAAAAAAAATTTTAGACACCATTTTCATAATATTGATGCAAAACGAATTACAGATACTTTGTACATTTTTACAGTTATGCTCTACAGACACAATTTTGCATTTTTTCAATTGTACTGTCGACAACGAAAATTGTTATGCAATTTGGTGTTTACATAGAATAAGATTCTGAAAAAAATAATTCATTTTTATTCTTCCATACATGTCAAAATGTGAATTCATCCAGTTATGTTACTTCAAGACTAAAGGATTGTTACAGACTGTGACTGATTTGACACTTTTTCAACCGGCAGGGGGTTGATTTTTATCTACATCATTTGTTATGACTCATATTGTCATTTGGACATCTCAAATGACCTCAAGTTCTTAGAAGAAAATCGGAAAGCACACTCTTCCAATGATTGGTCGTTGACAAATTACAAAACATCAACAGAAAAAAAAGATTTCGAAAAAAAACCTTCTCCTTTTAAAATTACCACAAACTGCGCGCAGCAATGAGTACTCTGCTCTTGGTGAAAACGTGCACGCACTAATGAAGCGACTTGGGTCAAAACTTTTGACGAAATGACAAATGATTGACAGGTCACCGAAAATACACTCCAAATCCACCCTGAGAAATGTGCCGGGATGTGGCGGCGTCAGCTCGTGAAAAACCGTTCGAAAATCGAACGGCGATAGTGCGGCAGGAGAGTGTACAACCAAAAAAAATAAAAATATTGAAAAGTATATTTTTATCCCTACGGGGGATGGCTTTGGAGTAGCGTGGTTCACGTTTCTATGAAAAAGACAAAAGTTGTTATTTTGTCTTGCATCAACCGGAATTTCGTTCTTTTATGTCCCCAGAAGCACTCCTGAAAATTTGAGCCCATTTGGTAGGGTCTAGGAGCTCCAGTTTTAATTTGAAATTTATATGGGATTTTGATGTATTTTCCATGGGAAACTATCTTTTTTTACATTGTATTAGGATTTTTTTTTATAAATCGATGAAATGACTTGATTCTTATAGTAGGAGATAGGTTTTGAACTGGGGAACAACTTTGTAGAACATACCAACATGCTAGGAAGTGACCCTTTAAAGATACAGATACTTTTAGATGGTGGCTTTTGAAGGGGCCAGCCACCATCTAAAAGTATCTGTATCTTTAAAGGGTCACTTCCTAGCATGTTGGTATGTTCTACAAAGTTGTTCCCCAGTTCAAAACCTATCTCCTACTATAAGAATCAAGTCATTTCATCGATTTATAAAAAAAAATCCTAATACAATGTAAAAAAAGATAGTTTCCCATGGAAAATACATCAAAATCCCATATAAATTTCAAATTAAAACTGGAGCTCCTAGACCCTACCAAATGGGCTCAAATTTTCAGGAGTGCTTCTGGGGACATAAAAGAACGAAATTCCGGTTGATGCAAGACAAAATAACAACTTTTGTCTTTTTCATAGAAACGTGAACCACGCTACTTTGGAGAGACGTTTTTTTTCTTCCTCCGAAGCAATATTTGTCCACTGTTTGGTGGACGGCAGTTTCGGGAATGTTTGCATATGAGTCGTTGTGAGAGGGTGGCTGCAACAATCAGATTGTTGCAGGATTGGGTCTGTATATTTGACAATTTTGGATTAAGAAGACCTCCATTTCCTTGGTAGCTGTGCACGCTTAAAAGCATTGATTTTATTCCTCGCTGCCCAACCACTTGGATAAAAGATAGTGTTTCGAAAAAAAAGATTTTAGTTTTAATTTTTCCTATTCCTCATTTTCAATTTATTGTATTGTCAAATTTCTTAGGAAATATTGGGATTTTCCAGGATTTTATGGATTTTTGTAATATGAATCAGAATTAACACTTTTTTGCAGGATTATTCGTGTTTCGGGCGTCATTTTTTTCAGTGAGTGGTGTTTTTTGTGTGCTTTTATTAAGATTACACTAATTGGTTTGTGATTTTAAAAGCCCTTCCAATATCATCGTTGATCAGAAGGCACGGCGTCGGGTAAATTGTGCATTATTTTTTTCAAATAATGTGTCAAATTTTCACGGTGAAAAGTCATTTCTATAGAATCGTTTATCGAAAGACACGCTGATATTTAGGATAAAAATTAGCGCGCTGGCCACGAAGACGCTCAGACTTGTTTTTGCGTCTTTAATTTAATATTTTTGAAATTTGTTCGCGTTATCGTATAAACAGTTAAAATATACTGGTAACTCCAGCCCATGGCACTACTGCTCGGTTGGCACGCGATCGATTCAAAAAACTTTTTAAATCATCAATTATGTGTCTTTCAACCGATAAACAAATTGCTTATGGTCGCATCACCTACCACAGTGAATCCTGACCTCATACCCATCTTACTTACCCTTCAAAACTCATGTGATACTTTGTCGGAGACGCAGCCAATTTAGCGGTCTCCATCACTCAAGTATCACTTAACATTCCCATCCACTTCCCCGTGTCTTACCACTGGTCGTGGCCGGCGTCGGTATTGATCAGCATGGTAGGGACCTTTGTAAATTGTGAAGGGGGCTATGATTAGTTCTTACTTTTTATCTGTGGTCCACGAAGCAATTTTTGGAGGTCCTGGTCAATAACAAAGTAGCATCTACGGGTAGACACCATAGCATTGGTGTCAACCCGTTTGTCTATGCTATTATAAAAAAAAATAATCATAAAAATTAATACTATTTTAGAACAGTGTAAAGTGTTAAAATTTCACAAAAGTTTTATTCGATTGAAAATCAATTTCAAATCAGAGCAGCTCTATGCTGTCCATGGAAATGTGTTATGAAAAAAATCGAAAGTTTGTATTTCGAAAAGGGATTTTCCGATCGAATTGGTGTCTAGGGAACCCAAGTAACACACTTTGTCAGATAAACGTATTTCCTAACTGGTTGTACAACCAATCCGCCTCGTTGTCACAACTTGTTCTACAACTCCTAGAACTTTGCAAAGTTCTAGGTTATGATAAGCTTATCGGAAAAACACGGTAACACTTTTACCCAACTTACCCATTTTTGTTTCAATAAATTGTTATCACAAAATCTCGATTTTGAAAAAAATAACATTTATCGATTTTTTTATATTTTGTTAGACAAAAAGTGCCCACTTTTGAGCTATAGGGTATAACCGACGTTTTGATTTTGGCTAAGCTACGATTTTTTGAACAAATACTGTTTTTTGGAATGTATCGAAAATGCAAGCTCAACAAAAACTAAAAATCAGAAATGAATTCATAATCAAAAAAAAAAAGCTTTGTAAAATTTTGGCAAAAGGCATTGGTTTTTAGTTACAGAAATTTCTAATTTTTTCAGCGAAATTGTTAATTTTCCTGCTCTAAAATTGAACTTTTTATCTAAAGCTCGAAAACCCACCTTGATGTATACATATCGACTCAGAATCGAAAACTGAACAAATGTCTGTGTATATGTGTGTGTGTATGTGTGTGTGTATGTGTGTGTGTATGTGTGTGTGTATGTGTGTGTGTATGTGAAAAATAATGTCACGCAGTTTTCTCAGCACTGGCTGAACCGATTTTGACCAAACCAGTTGCATTCGACTTGGTTTAGGGTCCCATACGGTGCTATGGGACCCGAAAGACCTTTCCAACGTGTCTAATACATTGAAGATCTAGCAACCCTGTCTCAAGCTATGACCACTTAAGAGACAGTATTTGTAGATTCTGCTCGGTTTGTTCTAGAGGTCGTATCGAGGTGCTCCGATTTGGATGAAACTTTCAGGGTTTGTTTGTCTATACATGAGATGAACTCATGTCAAATATGAGCCCTCTACGACAAAAGGAAGTGGGTTAAAACGGGCATTGAAGTTTGAGGTCCAAAACACATGAAAAATCTTAAAATTGCTGGCATTTCCGTAAATCTTCATCAATTCCATCTCTCTTAGATGCATTTGAATGGCCTTTTGAAGCCCTTCAAAATGTGCTATAGACATCCAGGATTGGTTTGACTTTTTCTCATAGCTTTTGCAAATTACTGTTAAAAATTGATTTTTTTAAAACCTTAATAACTTTTTGCAACAGCCTCCAACACTCATACTCCCATAGGTTAAAAGTTAGGGAATTTCATGGACTATAAGCCTACGGTATTAACTTTTTGGCCAATCGCAGTTTTTCTCATAGTTTTACGATTTTTCTAGAACAAACATTTTACAACGTTAGTTTTTGCTCTGTAGGCCAAGAAGACGGCACTTTTTGGTCTCAATTATGTCATATTCGGAATCCTCGTTAAATTTCTCGTAAGTTAGAAGTATTGGAGTTATAATTTTGATTTAAAAAATAATTAAATAAAACATTTTTGAAAAAAGAAATTGATCTTATTAACCCTATGATCAATACGTCAAATGCTGTATCAAGTAGGCGAATACTTGTTTTACCCCTAATCCGACAAAATGATAAATAAATACTTAAATTAATTCTAAATGGTATTTTTTCCAATAAAATTCAAAATTCCAACACCTCAATCTAATGGGAAATTTTCTGAGGATTCCGAATATGTCAAAAATGAGACCAAAAAGTGCCGCTATGGAGGCCTACAGGGCAAAAACTAACGTTGTAAAATGTTTGTTCTAGAAAAATCGTAAAACTATGAGAAAAACTGCGATTGGCCAAAAAGTTAATACCGTAGGCTTATAGTCCATGAAATTCCCTAACTTTTGACCTATGGGAGTATGGGTGTTGTAGGCTGTTGCAAAAAGTTATTAAGGTTTTAAAAAAATCAATTTTTAACAGTAATTTGCAAAAGCTATGAGAAAAAGTCAAACCAATTCTGGATGTCTATAGCACATTTTGAAGGGCTTCAAAAGACCATTCAAATGCATCTAAGAGAGTTGGAATTGATGAAGTTTTACGGAAATGCGAGCAATTTTAAGATTTTTCATGTTTTTTGGACCTCAAACTTCAATGCCCGTTTTAACCCACTTCCTTTTGTCGTAGAGAGCTCATATTTGGCATGAGTTCATCTCATGTATAGACAAACAAACCCTGAAAGTTTCATCCAAATCGGAGCACCTCGATACGACCTGTTTCACATTGGTGAAAAACTCGCTCTTAAGATGCCACTTATGAGCCCTTGAGTGATATGTGTGTTTTTTGTATTCCGGAACTTAACGAAATCAGACGAAATTTGTGTCCAAACGCAAGTTTTCTAAAGTTCTACGCAATTGACCCTCAATTTTCAATCCATGATATCTTGGAAACCATTGATTTGACTTTTATTGGTAAAAAGTTATTTTTGTCAAATTTCTTTCAAAAATATATATTGAGATTTTCACACCGCTTAATTTCAAAGGCTTTTAGCTTTTCAAATATATTTTTTCGATGGATGGACAAGGATGAGCACTATTTTCAAAAATTCAAAAAAAATATGATGTTGAATTCAAGTTAAATTGTTCAATTGTTTCGATTATTCTTTGTTTAAAAATGATTTTTATTTTGTGCATTTTCGATACTTTCCAAAAAACATTTCATTCAAAAAAAAATCATAACTGTCCAAAAACAAAACGGCGGTTATAGTCTCAAAATCGAAAGTGGGCACTTCAACAAATAAAAAAAAAATGATAGAAAAATTAGCGAGGTAAAATCAGTTAAAATCGAGTTTTTGTGATTAAAATTTATTCAAAAACTGGGTAAACTTTTATAAATTTTCGATTGTATTCATACTTTATTTTTATAGTCCGACCCCAAAATTTGTATGAATTCAACTGATGATTTCATCTTATTTGGACATACGAAATCGGAGGACAAAGTTTCATGCAAATTAAAAAATACAATAAGTCAAATTGTGCAATTCTAGAGAACTGCTCCCATACAAATTTGACAGTTGAACAGTGGCCATACAAATGTAATAGTTATATTCGAAATTCTGAATCATTTAAAAAACAAATCTGATCAATTTTATTTTCTTCGGGTAAGTTGTAGGTATTGGAGACTTTAAAAGAGAAGCACAGAGAATCACGGCCAAACAAATTGCCGTCGAATTATGACAGATATTTTTTTTAAATATATAAATCTTACCTGAAGTTTACTCAACCAGTTTTGAAAGTAAAATCAAATTTCAATCTTAGCAAAGTTCGTTGTTTTCGAGATGCATAAAAAAAATCACTTGGGGTAACCAAATTTACAAATAATGGAAACATGCAAAAAAATGAATTTAAGTTTTATTTTTTGCTTCCTTTTATAAAAGAATGAAAAATTACATGAAAGCATATCCACAATAAGCTAGGAAATATTTTCAACTACAAAATTAAATCATAACACCGTCCACCCTACCGATATGCTAACATCAGCAAAGTAAACCCGCGCGAGTGAGGAATATATTATCAGTAGAAGCGAAAAAAAAACATGTGTAAGCAAAAAAAAAGTCTAAACTGAAAAAGGAGTCGAGGCGCACACGAAGAAGTTGAAGTAAGCAAAAAAAAAAGAACTCTGAAAAAAAACAAACTCGATCCTCTCGCCACTTATTCGGAGTTCTGAGTTGAAGAACCCAAAAAAAATCAACCCGAATCACAGAAGAAGCATTGACAAAGTTCACCTCTCTCTTCCCGTTCGTTCTTTTTGGCAAACACAACATTTAAATTCGGTGTGGAGTTCGGCGTTCATCACACTCTCTAATGACTGTTTTGGAACAGAACGTTCGCTCTCTACGTTCTCTTCTCTGAAAGACCGCCATGTGGTTGGTGTGTGCGACCTTTTTATGGTTGTCCGTCCACGTTCGTTCTCAGCGAGTGCGCTCAGAGATAAGACTGGCGCGAAAAGGACAACGAACGAATGGGCAGAATCGGCAGAAGAGCGAAAGAGAGAAGGAAGTGAGTGAATGGCGATAGAAAAAGGTGATTTCATTATCACACTGGTGCGCATGCTTCTAAGTCGAGGTTCTCAGATGGTGGACTAGTGTCTGTGTTTGAGCGAGGAAATGTTTTTTTTTTCCTGCGCCTCACTGAATGAAATTTGAATAAGTTTTGTGAGTTACACGGGTGGCAGGGATTGAGCATGACTTGCTCAAGGAGTTTGTAATTCATAACAAATTTTGGGACGAAATTTTAATAAACTGTAATTTTTAAATTTCCAAAATTTGATTCCAATCCTGAGATAATCAATAAAAAACTAAAAAAAAACTCCATGCATTGATGTCACTTTTCATATGCTATCTTGACATACCCTGAAAATTTCTGTAAGTGCGACAACTGGTCAAAGGGATTTCAGGTCAGAACGCGTTTGACACACGTACATGCCCGACTACCGTAATCATTTGTAATTATAACTCGGGACTCCGACAACCACATTCAACTAAACTTCGGGACAATGCACAGAATGGTCAACCAAACAAAACGTGTTTGTTATTGTTCACATTGATCCGATTGATCCACACGAAGCTTCAACTCTCTCAGCATTGTTCTGCGCAATTGGTATCTGACATGTTTTTTTTCTGGTGATTTTTTTATTTTTTTTTTCGTAATGCTTCACTTATCATCCCTCACAACAGCAACTCCTTCGCCAAAGCTGATAATCCAGAAACACCGAAAAAATCTAAGCCCGAACCGGCTCGCAACCACGCCACACCGCACGCCGTATCACCTTCTAGACACCACGCGGTAAACACCGCGTAACTCAACAAAACCATCATCACCATCATCGTTCTTCAGTCACTCACCAAAACTCACACTCTCGCGCTCACCACTCATACGCCCGTCCCTCCCCTTCCTACCACGCCTCCTCCTTCCCCTGACGGATCTCCCGCGAACTCGCGAACCCGCCGATGCCGCGGCCTGCTTAGTCGGAGAAAAAATCGAGCACCGAATAGTACCTTGGGAAGATTGCTCTGCGCCGCTTGCTGCGTGTGTGTCGTTCCGTGTCGTCGTCGAGAACCGTCGTGCGTGCGTGCGTGTGACTTCATCGTGACGTCCACCTGGTCGTGACGTCCGCTCCGTCAAGAGTTTGTGCACTCCTTCGGCAGAGGGGGTTGTCCTGTGCTGCTTACGGGAATTTCCAGCCGTGTACTCGTCCTCGTGTTCGCGACGACGGTATCGACGACGGTGCCCCGTACTCTCTAGGTCTATACGGTTCGCGCGGTTTTCTGTGTAGTTGGTGTTCGGGGGTTTTCGGGAAGGATTTCCTGATACGGTGTGTTTACGAGTTGCTGATTAATTGCCGCTGTCGATGCCGTCGAAGGGATCAGCGGTCGTCACCTACTTGATTGAGTGTTTTGGAACAGCTAGCCGCTGTCGAATACAGTTAAGGGACCATCTAACCAATCGTCACCTACTAGGATGACCTGTTTGGATCTGTTTTGACACGAGAAACTCTTGGAACGACTCTGTGATGGTGCTCGTAGCTGTTGTTCAGCTAACCGGTACAGTTTAGGGACCAGCTAACCAAACGTCACCTGCTAGGATGACCTGTTTGGGGCTGTTTTGACGCTAGGAACAATAGAAACCATTCAGTAATTGTACTCGTGAGTGCACGGACTTGTTTACAGTGGGGGTGGCAGGTTTTCCGGGCACCAATACCAACAAGCGTGCGCTGAACAAGTCAAGGTCTGGAGGAAAAATCAATGAGAAACTCGAGAGAGAGAGCTTTCGGAATTGTTGGTAGTCGTGAAGTCCGGTGTGGGTGGCAAAAGGATACACTCTCCAGGTTGTCTGTGTGTGAGTGAGAGTGTGCGGGGGAGAGCTTTAGCGCTCGTGACACACGTGAACGGCACAGATTCTGGATAGACACGAGACCGCGACCGTCGTTGTCGTTCTGGGTGCAGCAGCTGCAGCGCGGTTCAATGTAGAACACTGAAGAAGCAATACGTCAATACCAGGGGCAATACGGCGCAGAACGTCGCGAGTGAGATTCGTGTGATTGTGCGTTAAGAATCGGTACGAGAATCTTCCTGGATTTCGGCAAATCCAACCAATCAATCGAAGAGTGAGAGCACCCCCCATCAGTGGAAAGCCTTTTTTCATCCCGTGAACACACAGTCACACAAACTCCTGTGTTAGTGAGCGTACGTGTGAATCCTAGAATAGAGAGGGCAATTGTTTTTACTACCACCAGTGCAACCACGTGAGCAAGTCCTGTGAACTTCGACATACAAACGTGCAACGCAGAGGTTCACACACTCCAGCCAAAACAGAACACTAGAGAAGTGGAACAACCTCAAGTAGGCGACGACGGTGCTGATCCCTTCCAGGTGTTCCGTGGGGGAGTTCCTTGGATCATTCGAGACCTTCTACAGAGTGTCTAGCCCCCCGTCGAAGGCGAAGCTATTTTCCGCGACCGAAACGAATTCGTGTGGTGAAAAATAGTCACTCGGCGGTGATCGGCCGAACCTCGCGCGAATTGACAGATGACAGTCGGTGCAGGCGGCCAAACCAAGTAGGCGACGGCTGTCAATCGCGATTCGTCCAACTCGTGCGTGCGTGCATGTTTCGGGAACATCCAAGTGACCATCGACGGCACCGACAGCGAAGTAGGCCGCGAGTGTGGGGATTCGTGGGTGTGGGTGTGAAGGTGTGCGTGTGTGTGCACACGCGATGTAAATAGCTCACTTCCTGTTTTCTTGCATGGTTCTTCGGTGCCCGGTGGAATCCTGAAAATACAAAACTGACAGCCTGCAGCGCAACCCGTTGTTCAAGTTTGTTCCAAAGAAGTTGCACAAGTGTTACACACAAAAGAAAAGCAAAGTTGTTATACTACACAGTTACAAGAAAAATTAAGCAAAGAAAAGAAAATTTAGTCGCTAAGTGTTGATTCTTGTTTACTACTCCTAATTACCACGTCAAGTCGAGCTACCTGAACCTACTAGCAGCAGCAGCATCAGCAGCAGCAGAGGAAGAACACAAAAGTCGTCACGATTGCCAGCGCGGTGGACACCAGAGCCTTTCAGCGGCAGCGACGAAAGGCTAGAAGAAACAAGTGACAGCTCTCAGCCTGTGACAAGACATCCCTGGGCGGCGGTAAATCCACACACGCCCCAGTTAGTACAAAACCAGCGAGCAAACGCCGTAAACCAAGCAGTCCAGAATCACACACCGCAATCATGAGCGACCGGGATCGAGCCTCGCCAACCCTGATCGAGTCCGGATTAAAGACGCTGATAGGAGGCCGCGATAGCAACTATCCGCTGATAAGCGGGACGAATGGTGAGCATTTTATGATGTTTTTTTTAACGTTGCTTAGATTCTTTCAATTTACGTCTAGACTTTGAAAAGTCGTAGATTTTACGAAGACTCTTCCCTAGAGGGTCCAGGAGCTTCTAAACTTCTTAGCTTCCACGAATTCCAAGTTTAGTCTTCTCCAGAAAATTTAAGAAATTTGTTGCTTAACCATTCATGTTTCAACTCAACCCAACTCAACGAATCATCTTTGCGAATAACTTTACGCAGTAGTTCTGGCCGCTTTAATGTTGTTAATGAATTTTAATGCAGAGTAAATGAAAAAAAAAATTCTCAAGACCTCTAAAGAGTATCTGGGTCGCATTTACAAAGCGGATTTAGGGGCTATTTTTTAACTTAATGTTAACATGTTAACAATCCATTGGTTGCTTTCTCTATGGTGTCGTGGTGAGATCCAGCTTGTGATAATACACTCATATTGCCCGGGAAAGAGAGGTGCTCAAAGTAGGGGAACAGCATCTAATTCCAGCGTGCCTCTAATGTTGCGCTATCAGCATTTTGACTTTCAATTACAGCTCATAAAGCGCCGTAAACTGAAATCGAGTGATAATCAGAGCAATAGGATACAAGTTTCTATTGACAGTTTTGCAAAATAAGTTGTTTAAATAGTAAAAATCAGCAAATTGGATGGAATTATGAGCGAGCGCTTAACCTGCCAAACATACGAGAATTTCCCCTACTGCAGAAATAAGTTTTATTAAATTTTAAAGGTTTGAAAAATGTTAGTTAAACCAATAACGAAGAAAATTTTGATGAAAAGTATTATGTTAATATTTTCATGGTGTCATGAGCTTTCAATGAAAATGAGTTCAAATCGGAAAACGGGATACAATTTCAAATTCTTTGGCAAATTTCAACTAGGAAAAGAAACAATTTGTTTGTAAAAAATAAATTTGATGTATCTTTTTTTAAACAAAATTCGAAAAATCTTTAAATTTGTAGGCATTTTAAGAAAAAAAATCATATAAAACGTGGTTCGAGTTTAGTTTAAAATGCAATATAAATTGATATTTTTGTAAAAAAAGCTACACTGAAAAAAATGATGGTACAGTGGACTCTCTCGTTGTCGATATTGAAGGGACCGTCGAGAGAGGGAGTTATCAAATTATAGAACGAAAAATCAAAGCAATCTTCTTGAAGGGACTGAAAATTTTATTGAGAGTCCACTGTAATATTCATCAGGAAATGGAGACAGATTTTGTGTCAAAAAAATGTGTCAAAACTCAGTTCCCAAAATCGTGAACAAGCGTTCATGAAATTGAGAACCTGCAACAAATTATTAACCCTCTACAACCTAACCCCGCCTTTAGACGGGCTTCGATCTAAAAAATCGCCAAAAATCAATTTTCCAACTGATTTTCGATCTTTGAAAAGCATAGGAAAGAAGAACTCTTAAAATTTTGAAAATTTCTGGGTTGGAAGTTTAACTTGTTTTATATGACTTTGCCAATGTTTTTAAAAATGTCATTTTTTTAGGGTTCAACTTTGGCTGTGTTTTTTACTAACATTTCCTATATTTTCAGTGAAAAGAAGTATGCAGTAATTTTTGTAGTGTCCCAGACTATGCCTCTTCGCATTTTTTTGCAATTAAAATGATGATGGTGCCATTTTATAGCAGAAAATGTGAAAAACATGCAAAACATTGAAAAAGTGGCTGTAAAAACATGAAAAAATTAGATAGGCGAAATGTAATTATATTAGGTGGTAGAGTAGGCCAAATACTACCAAAAACAAACATAAACTAAACAAGATAAATGCAAATAAAAATATTAAAAATGTAACAAGAAAAACATAAAACAAGAGAAGTAAAGTTTTTCGTATAACAAAAGTTGCTCAGAATGACCTCCTAAACACGGGAAAAATAAAAAATTTTGAAAAAAAAAATTGGGCAGTAGAGGGTTAACACTAAGTTGTTCGTTTTTAAAACGTATCGCTAAACGATATAACACCTAATTATTTCGGCAAAGCAACTTCAAGATCAAATTTGAACCAAATCGGAAACTATTTGATTCCAATCCTGCTGGTTTGAATTGGATGTGCTGAATATAAAATATTTCAACTACAAAATGATACCAATATTTTTTTGTAACAAAAACTTCACGAAAAACAACATTTTGCACATTCATCTGTTCTGGGTTTGATTCAACAACAAATTTGCGATGAATCAAACCTTGAAACTCGCAATTTTACAAAAGTCTTTAGTTGTTTTAAAAAGCTTGCTTTAACGTTTAGTGTTGATTAAACCAAAATCAGTTTCTTTTAAATAAGTAAAATGTGCTGTTGACTCAAATATGTCTTATTATGCTGCATGTTGCTTTTTCCAGAAATTGATTGTTAATGCTTATTTTTTGTTTATTATTTTTGATATCAGCATAACTGTAATGTTGCATTTTGATATGCTTTCAGCCTTAAATTGTTGAAAATAAGGTATGACATTTGAAATTTCATATTTATTTTTATTTTTTGGTCCCCTCTTTCCTCAACATCGACCAGAGCCGAGGGACATAAACGTTATATTAACCCTCTACTGCCCAAATTTTTTTTTCGAAAATATTTATTTTTCCCGTGTTCAGGAGGTCATTTTGAGCAACTTTTGTTCTACGAAAAACTTAACTTCTCTTGTTTTATGTTTTTCTTGTTTCATTTTTAGTATTTTAATTTGCATTTATCTTGTTTAGTTTATGTTTGTTTTTGGTAGTATTTGGCCTACTCTACCATCTAATATAATTACATTTTGCCTATCTAATTTTTTCATGTTTTTACAGTCACTTTTTCAATTTTTTGCATGTTTTTCACATTTTCTGCCATAGAATCGCACCATCATCATTTAAATTGCAAAAAAATGCGTAGAGGCATAGTCTGGGACACTACAAAAATTACTGCATACTTCTTTTACTGAAAATATAGGAAATGTTAGTAAAAACACAGCCAAAGTTGACCCCTAAAAAATGACATTTTTAAAAACATTGGCAAAGTCACATAAAACAAGTTAAACTTCCAACCCTGAAATTTTCTAAAATTTTAAGAGTTCTTCTTTCCAATGCTTTTTAAATATCAAAAATCGGTTGGAAAATTGATTTTTGGCGATTTTTTAGATCGAAGCCCGTCTAAAGGCGGGGTTAGGTTGTAGAGGGTTAAGTTTGTACAAGCCTTATTGCACGGTAAAACAAATCAAAGCGTTTATTTTTAAGTCGTGTACAGCCATCCCTCATATTCGGAACAGTTTACAGATCGGCCAATGTTCAAAAAATCATAGAAAATCAATGATTGAACTTAATGATTCGCTTTTACCTTCATTTGAAAGCTTTTCTTGCGATCTTTCGAATGCTATATCGAACAACTGCAAATTTTAACTTTTATATCGAGTTTTGAAGAAAACTTTTACCCTTGAAATCCACAAATTCGGAACACACTTTTTCTTACGGATGTAAACAAACTTTGGTTCTCTCCATGAGTACATAATTTTTACAAAATAATGACTTCAGGCACTGAAACCAATGAAACTCAAGCTTAGTGATGTTTTATACATGGTCTGATAACTTTTTTGTGAAAATATCAGTTAAATTCAGGTGTTCCACAATTGTGGGAGGCACAATAACATCCCACAATCATGGAACAGGCAATTTGGAGGCAGTGTTTTGGTGCTCTGGATAAAATAGTCTTGAAATGAGGTTTTTTGTTCAAAAAGTACTACTTTTACCAGTGAAATAGCAAGAGAATGTCCAAATGAAGGTCCTAAAAATAGTAGGGTCGACAGAAAAGCTGCATTTGGCATGTTATTGACAAATTACCACAAAAGTGTTCCGAATTTGTGGGTGTTCCGAATATGTGGGATGACTGTATTATAAGCTATTTAATTTTGGATAATACAACTTTTTAAATCTTATTTTTGAAATTACATTTCATCAATTTATGATAACTTCATTCCTGCGGTTAAAAAATGCTGATCTTGTACACTGTCAAGTACTAGTTCTAAATAGTTTTGATTTGGAATGTCGAAATTTGATGATTGAATATTCTATTTTTTTGTGATTTTACGATTTGTAAGATAGTGAAGTTTAACAAAAACTGGAAAAAGTTTTACAAGTTCCTGGAGTAAAATAAAGCTTTAAATTTTCTCTCAGTGATAATTTTAGGTAAAACAAATGTTTTACATCAGGAATTGATTAAATTTACATCAGTTTCTGTATATTTTCATTTTTTTACACACAAATTTAGATGAAATTACCCTTAAAAAGGCTTGTACTGCCCATGATCGCATAAATGTCCCATATGAAAAAACAGCAAGCTGAGAAAAACGCTAAACAAGTTTGTCCCACACATAAGGCTATGTGTTAAGTTTTCACGAAAAAACTGGATTTCCTCCTGATTTCTAGAACAAAGTACTGGATGTTATAGGCTCTTTTGAAAGAGCACACGATTTTGAACCAAACTGCATCAATAACTCAAAAGTGACGAAAATGCATATGGGACATTTATGCGATCATGGGCAGTGTAACAATTGCAACCTTTTGAATCATATTGTTCATAAGGCCGATTTGACGACAAGAAAAACCTAAAAAAAACTTTTTGAGTAACTGTACATCGAAAATTTTCAAAAAATGATTGGATTTTTTAATAAACCCAAACATGCTTAAATGATTCTAAACGCAAGGGAACGCATTTGAAATTGATTTCAGCTGATTGCACTTGACATTCCACTGAAATTTTGAAGTTTTTAAAAAATGTTTGTTTTGCCCAAGGGGTAGGACAGAGAGTAACTGAGTGACTCAATTTCTCACAATGACTCAATGTTACTCAAAGTTACTCAATTTTCCTCTACAACGATTTTTAGTCAGGTTACGGAATATTTGAATACGTATAGATTGACAGATGAGCGTGACAATCAGGATAGAAAATTTTTCTGGTTACGGTGCTGCCCAATTCCTCAAATTTAGTGCCGATTTCGGAGCAAAAGGAACCTTTCCAGGAGGTTTATCGGAAGGCCATTTACTATTAAGGCCTGGAGGATATACTACTGTCGATGTGTTGACCAAGTTTAGACTCCTTTGTGGCCGTTAAGCGTAACCGTTCCGGCCAAGTGTTGACCTCTTGCCAGTTACAAGTGACCCCAGCACTGGTCCGCTGCGACAATTTCAGGCTGCGAGACCGCTGCAGGAACAAAACGGTTCCATCGGTTGACTCTTTATAAATACCACTGTTGCAGCCGTCGGAACGGTCTCAGCTGAAAAATTGTGTGGTTCCAACCAAATATTTTAAATTTCGGAGCCAGCGGCCGGTGGAGATTTTGGCCACGTTGACGTCCATGGCGCTGGAATCTGCCACAAACTCGATTCGTGTTTGTGCTATCAGTCACTGCCGCTAATGACGCTGATACTCATGAAAACTTAGTTTAATTTTGAGTTTTTCTACTGACGCGAAATCCGAAATGTTTGGCACAGGGCCCAATTTTCTTCAATAAAATAAATACAACTTTCATATTCCTTCTCATTAATACCAATTTCCCCGTTTCCTCCTTCGTTTCAATGATTCTCCTAATGTGGCAACCGGAACCGATCGTTCAACACCGTCCTTTGCGCGCCTCCTCAAAATCCACCGGTTGCTTGCCACACAATCCGATGGTCTGGGTTTCGCATCGTTCCAGATGGTGGCCGAGATGGTGCACCGGTGACAGATGGTGGCACCGGTGACGGCCGGCACGGCAGCAACAGCCGCAGGCAGATCGGCTTCAACCCGCCTGAATTGCCGGAATCGGCTAGTCGGTGTCGATGTTTCCTTGGTGGCCTCTAGCAAAGCAGTCTGATCCTTCTCCGGGTCATGGTAGAAAATAGATTGGGCATCAGAACCAGAATTTTTCGGTCGCTTATTTGTCTCGTTTACTTATTAAATTTATTTAGTACTTTTTCCGTCGATTATTTTTCTGCATTTGTCAACGTCGATCGTCATCGCTGTCAAATGTCAGTGTCAAAATCCGTTACGTCGTTCGTGAAGATTAGGAAATTCTGAGTAACTCGAGTGGCTCAATTTGACTCAAAATTATTCAAAATTTCTCAAACTCACTCACTGTCCTACCCCTTGGTTTTGCCCCTTGATTTTTCGGACCAATTTTGACAGATTAAAAAGAGGCTGGTTATTGCTGGAAACTTTCTTATAGGATACACATTAGTGATCTGGCAACCTTCTTAAAAAATATTGTCTAACCCGCTACTGCCCATTTTTTCCGAAAATTTTATGTGTTTGCTAGGGTAGTTTGATCATTCTTTAAGAAACGAAAAAAATAAAGTTTCTGGTTTAATGTTTTTCTTTTTCATTTTTACTTATTTTACATCTATTTGTTTTGTCTTTTCCGGGTCTTATTAGGCCTTTTCTACAAACTGCAACTATCCTTTGCTTGTTTTAGTTATTAATATTTTCAAGCGAATTATCTATTGTTTGAATGTTTTGTTATAAAATTGAATCTTAATTGAATTGTACTGAAATGAATTAGTTGCTTCGAAATAAGGTCCAAGGCATTACAAAAAATTGCACCGTTTTTTTTATTTTAAAACAAGGCTCAAATGTCAGGATTTTGGAAATATTGCACTTTTCTAAACATAGGTAAAGATAATAAAAACAAAAGCTTGAACATTTGATGTAAATAAAAAATACCAAAGTTTATATGGATTTTACCTACACAGTAGAAAGAGTTGTTCAATTTAAAGTTAAAAAAGGTTGAATTATGGAAAATTTAATACTTTCGCGGTTGAATATAACCTATGTTTACAATAATTTAACTAAAATTATGTGTAAAAATGAGAAAGATATAAAAAACAATGACCAGGTCCAGATGTAACATTAAATTCTTTTTTGACACAAAATCTGTAATGTGTTTATTATGGAATAATAAAGCTGTATAAATGAAAAGAAAGCACAGTTCTTTGAAAAATCTTTTTTTAAGTGATCATTTAGTCATATGTCACTTTGAAAATTTGATTCAAAAATGATTATATTAAAAAAATTTTAACATCATTTCAACATCTTTAAATTAGGTATGTTATATTTTTTCCTTTTTTCAACATGAAAAAACATCTCTTTCAATTTTTAATGTCCCCACCCACTACTAGAATAAACCCCCCTACCGATCCCTGCCACAAATTTATTTTTCCTACCTACTAATCCCGATGGGAAGCCCACCCTGCTGGGTGCCGTCCACACCATCATCAGTCACCGTAACTCCACCGGTATTAGTGATGGATTAATCGACGATGACGCGATAGGGGGTGGACCTTCAACACTAAGGATAGGCTTTCCTGTGGGAGATAGGATTTGGTTTTTGGGGGGATTTAATCGTTCCAGAATTTATCAGAGAAATCCGGCAAAGCAAAAGTAGATGAAATAATTGCGATTTAATTTGTAGTTAGAATGTATTCGTGAATAATGCAAAATGTTTTTTGAATATCTTATTTAAAGCTCGTTATGTCTAACGTTATGTCGCAGTTTGTTCAAAACTGATGAATACAATTTTCACTGCATTCAATTTGTCATAAAAAGCTTCCCCAAAAGAATGTTATCATGCCTCATAGCTGATTCTATGTTCTCAACAAGCCCACTAAATTTCGCTCTATAACATTATTTTCATCGCTTTTCCACCCACTAAAAAAGCAACATTGGTGAGTTACGGCCTAGCCGCGCGCTCCCCAAAAAGGCTTTAACCATAATATGCCTTCATGTCTGTGTACGTGTGTGTATTTATGTGCACACGACTATATCGATAAAATTTACATTGCTCAAGGATGTTTTGTTGTTGTTCGTTCTCTCCTTCTGCTTCTTCTTCTCTCTATTGCCACCCCCTCAACGAGGGGTGGTGGCGATGTTTGATGTTTATGTTTGCTATATTGTAGAGGTAGAGGTACCTTAAGCCCACCCTCAAGTACCACCACCCACGCAGAGCCGGAATGGCGGATAGGTTAGGACTTTTTTTTCTTTTTCTGTTGATGCCTTTTTTGGCTTTGGCTCAGGGAAAGCTCACTTCCATTAGCGTATTTTGCTTCTTCTTTTTGCATCTTGTTTTTTTCGTTTCTGTTTCCTCCTCTTGAAATGTAGAACCGGCTGGGCGGAAGTTCTCCACTTTTTTTTCTTCTCTCTCCTCGTTTTTATTTTTATGTATCATTGATAGGTTAGAGAACAGGGTTGATGAATGAAGGGTAGTTGTTTTTTTTTTCTCTCTTTTCTCTGTTTGGGTCACCCCCGAAGGAGGGAAATAAATGTTTGATTTAAATGCAACCCATGGGCACACGGAACTTGGAACCATTAGGAATGGCCGTGGAGGAAAGGGCACCGTTTTGTCAATCATAGTTGGCTGATTTGATTGGTTGTAACGAGGGCGTCATTTGGTTGGTTTTTTTTCTTGTAAAAAGTTTACTGAGACTGGTTTAGAGTGCAATTGTGTGGTTTGGAAAGTTGTCATTTATGGCATCGTTACGATACAATAAATAGTTTTTACTGATATTGAAAGTTTTTCTATGTGAGCAGTAGAGTTTTCCTCTGCTATTATTATAATTTATTTTCACTAAATTCTTGGTTATAGATAGGCCGCTGAAAATATTTGTTAAAATTATTGGTCCGAAAATCTGTCGGCAAAATTAAAATCTCTTCAAATTAAATCAAAATTTTAATGGAAATAAAAGTCTCATCAACTAAAAACACTTTGAAATGCATTTTCCTATGTTGATAATCAGATCTACACACAGTGATATTCATGTACTTATTTGAAGCAGGATCCATTGGTTTTAGTTGGTTTCGTACTCAAGTAGCACACTTTGTTCGTCAAGAGATTTACGAACTGGTTGTTGAACTCATTTGAGCAACTCTCTAACAAACCCTGAAATGGATTTTATTTGTATTTTTTGATTTGGCTCAAACTTTGTTGGGGCCTTTTCTATGACCAAAGAATCTATTTGGAGTCATTGGTTCACTCTAGAGATGGGCAAAACCGCTCTTTTTTAGGAGCCGCTCATTTTCGTTCGCTCATTAAAAAGAGCCGCTCTTTTGAACGGCTCTTTCGCTCTTTTTCAAAATATAGATGAAAGTGATATTTTTTAAGAATGGTGTGATTTTTAAAGCTATTTCACATTGGAATCATATAAATTATTTAAAAAAATACTAAAAACGAGAAGATTCCTTTTAAAACCATAGATCTTGGCGATCTCTTTGTCAACATTTCAACTTGAACCTAAACGTTTGAATGATTGAATGGCATCCAAACTTTGGACTTTGGAGAAATAGCTATTAATTTTAAAATGGCGTCAAAATTGAACAAATCGTCAGCTGTGTGCTATCTTGTGACATAGACCATTTTGGTCGAAAATGAGTTAATGATGACGTTTTGCTATACTTAACAAACACTACAAGATGCTTTAACCCGATTTTGGAAACTCGCTTCCGTTTCCCGGATATCGCAATACACACTTGTGACATAGACCAATTTATCATCAAAATGATTGTGCACCTTGTGACACGTCATACATGTTGCTGAAAAATGTGGAAAAAATTTCTTGTTTTTCACAAATTTATGTACACACATACTTTCTAAAGGCAATGCAATCTTTTGTTTTTGAAAATATACAGATTAAGTCGGTTAAACTATTGATTTAAGCCTATTTTAGTTAGTATGGGAATTCTGTGCACACTTGTGACACGTAGTACAATTATACTTTCGAAACACACTTGTGACACGTGCTTTTCAGATTTTTGATTACATTATTTACTGTATCTTTTAACTGGTGTAACCAAATTAGTTGAAACTTGGAGTGTTTGCGAACCGATTGCTTCAAAAAGTTTGGCTCTATCATTCATAGTTTTGAAATTATTTACCAACAAACTTTAAAAATCGATTTTCTCGAAAAGTACTAAATGGTCGTTGTCACATGATAGCACACAACTGACGAAATGCTGATTTTTTATTAAGAGAATTTTCTCAAATTTGTATTTGGCTAATACTTAAATGTACGATGAATATTTTAAATTAAAAGTTTCTTCACTTTGTTAAAAAAAAAACATTTACTTTTGGAATTTAAAAAACAGTAGGAGACTTAAAAATATAAACTTGAAAACTATTAAGTGGTGTTCAAAGATTAACATCAATGCTATTGAGAGTCTTTCAATATATATTAATGAGAAAGTTGTTATAGACTCCCCAATGAAATATAAAGATTCAGCTATGAAAATGTCGGGAAATAGCCCCTCATTAACATGCCGTTTTATCCTGAAGTTCATTGAAAAGTAGACTAAGGGACAATGTTGGGATTATTTTTTATTAGCATTGAAATATTTGAAATTGTATTTTCAATTCCCAAAAACAAATTTAACACAACAATTTGTTGAAAATTCAATAAATTATATTTATAACAAATTTAAAAATGATTCCATTTTGGAACGGTTCTTTTAAAAGACCGGAGTTTAAAAAAGAACCGCGGTTCTTTTTCTGTGAGCCATGGTTCGTTCGCTCTTTTTAATGAACCGGCTCTTTGAGCGGCTCGCTCTTTTTTTGCCCACCTCTAGTTCACTCATAGAAGTCTCCATACAATTTTGGCAGCTGTCCATACAAAAATGGTACGTAAATATTCGAAAATCTGTAACTTTTGAATACATTTTCTGATCAATTTGGTATTTTCGGCCAAGCTAGAGGTATTGTTCAGGAATGTTCAGAAAAAAAATAGGTACACGGAAAAAAATACGATTTTTTTATCAACTTCTTTCACAAAAACTCGATTTTCCTAAATTTGTATTTTTTTTTTATTTGCGAGATTTTTTTAATATATTTTAGGGTACAAAAACTCGCAACTTTCCAGCCATAGAGAAGTATGGTCAAAAATTCTGCCGCCGAGTTATGATTTTTTGAAAAAATAGTAATTTTGAAATATCATTAAAAAAAATTTAACTCATTTTTTGTGTAAAATTGCAACTGATACATATTTTTTTATCAAGGGCTTCGTTTTCAAAATATAGCCATCAAAAGTTTGATTATTATCAGTTTTTCGATTTTTAAAAATATTGACCATCAGTGACCATCTTTGAAAATATATTTTTTGAAAAGTTTAGATTGATATAAAATTGTCTAAATGACTTTGAAGATTGGACCTCTGATTGCTTTTCTTGTAATCATAACTTTGCAACTATTTGAGCAAAAAACTTTCTACAGGTTGCATTTTATAGAAAATTGTCCAAGGAATTCGAAAAAAAAATTTAACCCTTAAATGCCCCCTTATATTATATTTTAACGTTTTAAGTTTAAAAATTCACGTTTGACCAATTTCATATATCTTTACTTCTTTTTTTATTTTATCACCATCGTGTTCCCTGGACAATTTTACATAATAATCAATGTAAACCTTTGGATTTGAATTTATAGGACAGAGTGCTGCGCAATATCGAACTTTTTTTTTTAGTTAAATCGCTGTTTCTCGCCAATAGTTAATTTTAGTTTGAGGTTTACATTGATTATTATGTAAAATTGTCCGGGAAACACGATGGTGATAAAAAAAATATAAGGAACTGGTCAAAAATGATTTTTTAAACTTAAAACGTTAAAATATGATATTAGGGGTTAAACTTTAAAGGTTAAAATTTAATTTTATCTAACTCCTTGGAAAATTTTCTATAAAATGCAACCTGTACAAAGTATTTTGCTCGATTAGTTGCGAAGTTATGATTAAAACATTTTTTTTAGAAAATCGTCAAAAAAGAGGGTGTTGCCAAAAATAGAGGGATAGTCCAATCAGCTCCAAACTTAAGATTTCTGATAACTATCGATAGATGAACGTTCCATCCAAGTTTGGTCCAAATCTATTCGTAATCCGTTGCTAGATTTGGCATTTGTGTTACACAACCATGTTGAACAATGGTTTTTTGATCAAAATAAGAACAATTGATCAAATTGTATGACACTTGTTCAATAATTAACTTATAATAACCCTTATGCAGCAAAATAATTCAACAAAATAAAAATTAAATAAAAAGAAATGTTTTTCTTTCTACCGTACCATATCATAGCAAAAAATCCGATGGTAAAATCGCATGCATAAGCTTGCACATCACCTTCGTCAAAATAAACACTTAATATTACACACTGCATGTACAATTTTTGCAAAAACAAAAAAAAAGTTGCATCCGACGGGATTCAAACCCAGCACCAACAGTAAGGACTGGCGCCTTAGCCCACTCGGCCATCAGACCGATGAAGAATGGGAAGGATAAACGCATATATGAGCTTGACATTTCGGTCAAGTAGTATTCCCATACATATGGGCTACATATTTCAGGGTGTAAAATTACATTAAATTGCATAAAAAAATGCAATATTTATTTAACACCCGGGATTTTTACACGCAGCTGGATCATTACTTTTTTAGCTGTGTACCGATTGATTCTAGATGTCAATAATTTTCTGTTTTTTTAGTGACCCATTTTTGGTAAGGATTTAGGAGTTAGGTGTGTTTAGTTTAATTTAATTTAAAAATAAAGAGCCACATAATACTTCATTTTAGACTGTGCCATGAACCTTCTTTAAAAAAAACACGTGTTCAGCATAGCGTGCTACCTGCTTTCAATTATCTACAACCACATCACATTGTCCACCGCATGGTCTTCCCTCACCCTCCCTCACACCATAATACCACTCAAAACCAACAAATAGTGCACCACTTTTACATCATTACCTGTCCGGGCCGGACTGACGACGTCGCGCCGCGTACTCTCTAATCAGTGCTCCGGGTTCGTTGCTCAAACAAAACTCCCGCGTGAGGAGCGTCCACACCGGGCACGTGGTTAGCTTTGGCCGACATCCGGAGCCACTTTTTTGATCCCAGCGCAAACAGAGCACACGTCTGCTGTGCTGTCTTGGCTTGTCTGCGGACGGACTTCCTAGACGCTTATTACTTGAGCAAACAGAGGTGGAAAGAGCAGAACAAGTTCAGGACTACACGAGCCACCGAGCTGATTTGATCGGACATTGTATCGAGTGAGAAGCTACCTGTGATTTCAAATTTTTGGTTTCCACTTACTCGACGGCACTGGAAGCTTCTACTGGATCAATATTTGACTATGAATTGTAACATTGTTCAGCATGTACGAGTTAGTCTTATTATACAAACTGAGTTACTCCTGGTTCCCTTTTCACATTATGCCATCACTGACGGTATTCTAACTGAATGTCTGGCAACCTTGATAAGGCTCGCACACTCTGGAATTGCCCAGTTTCCATGACGTTGCATCTGTAATTTTTTGCAGTCTTTGTCTGGGATCTTCCATGGCTTGAGAAGACTAGACTGGTTCAAGTTGAGAATTAAAATTACAAAAAAACTAAATTAAGACTTTTTCATTGTCTTAAATGAAAATATCATAACTTAAAAAAATAAAAAAAAATATATTTATTGAAACAAAGTTCATCAAGTTAAGTTCTATCTTGGTCTAGTTGCCTACGACTATGCACTTCTTGTTCTAAAACTTCCATAGACTGTCTCCTACTGCAACATATGTGTGTGTGGGTGGAAGATTGGAAAAAAGGCACAATGACAACCATTTCCGGAGTCTATCCTGCTAGTCGGTGCCATATACCGTCATGTCCGCAGGTTTGACAGGACCGTTCCTTTTTTTTCCCACTTCCAACCACGGGCCCCGGGAAGTTGGAGTGGCTGTGGAAGTATGCTTGCCAGGAATAGAAAGTGCTTCATTATTCTCGGAGGAGGAAAAAAAAACACGCTAAGCACCTTCCCATAGTTCTTATCTAAACTTTCTAGCGAGACTTACTAGCCGGCCGTATGAGTTGTATGTATGTATATAAATACACAAACACAAACACGAGGCTGCTTCGATAAGCCTCGTGGTGCTCCATAATGACGAAGAAGCGAAGAAATCACTCCCTTCATGGACTGGTACTTAACACAAATTCCAGAGCACCATTGACGGGAAGCGGTGATGGTGTCCGGAACCGGAAATAGTGTGGGAGTGTGGAGCCGAGGCCGAGTCCTTTTGGGAGTCCGGCCAAACATTCGACTTTAGTAGCTCTGTTACTGGTGTTATTCCATTCAATGACCATGCGACAAAATGGCCCTTTTCAAAGGCGCTGTCAACAATGTGTCAAATGGTTGAAAAGGGGAGGGAAGTTTTTGGGAAAACACTTTGGAATTTTTGAATTGAAGAATGGCGCTGGTCGGAATTTTAAAATTCAAAAAAATGGGGAAAGTAATCTACTCGTTCTACGAGTAAATTTGCCAAAAGAATCACAGCTAGCTTGCAAGGACGAAGTTGATATACGGGCTTGATGCAAAATCTGTTACAAAAGGTAACATTTTTTGTAGCAAATCGATTGTTTCAGATTTTGATATATATAGTTTTCCTGTGGGTGTAGATAAGATTCGGCTCTACATACTCTGAAATATTATTAATGGTATTTGTTTGAAAATTTTCAATTTGATAATTTATCGTTCCTCAATGTTAAATATTAAAAAATGTTTAAATAGCTTAATTTTATCTTAAATTTATGAAATATTACTGAAAAAATATAAATAATGCCGCCTCATCGAATTTGATGCAAGTTTTAAGAATTCAAAAGAAAAAATATTGTAAATACATTTTCCTGATTATAAGCATCAAATAGGCTAATACAAATTTTATTCAAGCTTTTATTCCCTTCATTCCTTTCTAAAATGCCTCCAAGAAGCAGAGTAAAAAAGGTGCAGTGGTAATGCTACAGGCATAACCATCATGACGAAGAACTTCGGACACAAAAGTTAATGATTTTTTTTATAGTTTTATTATTTGCGTTTCTTGGCCACACAATCAATCACGAAACGGTTATTTCTTGAGATCTATTTATTTCTGCTCTAAGATCTTATGGTATTTCTGCTCTAAGATCTTATGGTATTTTTACGTTGGATAACGTCTAAAGTTTTGAAACGCTTCACAGCTAATCGTAATGTCAAGATTTTCGTGCCAGTTGATTTGAAATCATTTCATCAATTAAACTTTTGGCATTGAATATTTTTTTAGAAATATTTTGAAATAATAAAAAGCCATTATCAGGACTCCAATTCATTACAAAGAGCCAGTCTGAACCATGTGTTAAAGATTTTCTTTGCGTCACAACAAATTTGAATCACATTAAACGATTTATTCCCACACATTACAAGACTTTTTTCTCGTTTTGACGTTTCTACGGCGTTCTCTCTGCCTTCCTACGGCATTCGCCACCTAGATTTCTTCGTTCCACGAAATCCCATTTCATTTGCGTACTCAAATCACTCTCGACAGTCTACGAGGAAGGGACGACACAGCGGCAACAAAGATAGCTGAAGGCGGAGAAGCATCGCGGCGAAGGGGCAGACCGAACCTGGAAGGGTTCAATGTTGTTCGCGATGGGGAAATGTTTTGGCAAGGCTCTTGCCAGCCATCGGCGACAGCCAAGTAAATTTCAACAGCAAGCATTAAAAAGCCCTTTTAGGGCTCAAATTGATTACGAAAGAGTTATTCTCAATTTCAATAATTTCGCAATTATCGATTTATTACCCCAGCGATTTATTACTCATATTGCCAAAAGTTCAAGATGGTATGTCAGAGACATAACCGAAAGACATAGAACCAAACATTTTGAATGAGTTTTTGGATTGCTAGTGAAATCTGGGATAAGATTATTGTATTTTGTTTCATAGATTTGTCGGCAAAATTGTCCTAAATGTTCCCCCAAGGTGAACTTTCCATGAGGGCACCGGCAACTCCAGGTTGTGGCCACTACTGCCGAAATGGCAATTTGCAGGTTCAATATCAAAACAATGAATTTTGATACCCATATTGCAACAACCCGTATGTTTCGGTTAATGTTACCCTGGGCCCAAGAGGAACCTGCTTTGAGGGCACCGGCCACTCCAGGTTGTGGCCACTACTGTCGAAATGTCAATTTTAGTTCAGTATCAAAAACCATGAATTTTGATACCCATATTGCCAAAACTCATATGGTTCTGTAAAAGGCCCTCCGGGCCCCGGGGGAACCTTCTTTGAGGGCACCGGCCACTCCAGGTTTTAGCCACCACTGCCGAAATGGCCATTTTCATGTTCAGTATCAAAAACCATGCATTTTGATACCCATATTGCCACAACTCGTATGGTTCTGTAAATGTCCCCCGGGCCCCGGGAGAACCTGCTTCGAGGGCACCAGCCAGTACAGGTTGTGGCCACTACTACCGAAATGGCCATTTTCATGTTCAGTATCAAAAACCATGAATTTTGATACCCATATTGCCAAAACTCGTATGGTTCTGTAAATGTCCCCCCAGGCCCCGGGGGAACCTTCTTTGAGGGCACCGGCCACTCCAGGTTTTGGCCACCACTGGCGTAAACAAAATCTTTGAACGAATTGGGGGAAGCTTCCTGACTGACCCGGCTGTGCATCCCGGGGCCGTGACCAATTACACGTGACCAATTACACAGGGCTACAACAATTTTCACACAGTCTACTAGGTTAAGCGATTTTAATCCACTGCCTAAAAGTTGCCTCCGCTGGCGGTTTTGCTCGTCCCCGGGTGTATCTGTAGTTGGTCGCAGTCTTTGATGGCCTTTTCAGGTGACGAATTTAGATACATCAATCGAACATCCGTGGAAGGGAAACTCGACGCATCGAACCCAATCAGCGTGTACCATGAAACGGGAGTGTGTATGTATGGTGTGTCATTCTACGGCATTCGCACACAATTTGCCCTCTTCGGTGCTGCTCTCCGATTCTCTCTCTCTCTCTAGAAAAGGTAATTTTTTAGAAGAAATCCTTCTCCGGAAGAGAGAATTTGGGGCTCTCTCTCTCCCTGCTGCTGCTGCTTCACCCGTCTGCGGCTCAGATATTATGAGCCGACCCGACTTGTTCAGCATCTCGGTGGCAACTAAGTGGAGTGGAAAGGGTAGAACGCATTTTGACGTAGACTTACGTCTTTGTCGAAGGTACTGGGGTGTCATTCCAAAAAACCCGGGCCGAAGGCCCTGGATTACTGCGTCATCCGTCAAACGCTTATATCTTCCTTCCCTCTAATCGAATCGACACGATTTATGTGCCATTCGATTGGAAAATTATTCAGCAATTTGCTATAAAACTTTCATTGTTGGCAAAATAGTTTAACTATTGAAACAATTGAATGTTTTAAAATGTTTTCAAAATGCAGAGATTTTGCAAGCAAAATGAGCGCTTCCCACTCACGGACGGGAATGTCAAGTACCTATTTTGAGGGGAAAATCATCCGAGCAACGCGACCGAGTGTCGGTCGCGAAAAAGGAGGGGAAGTAGCGGGCCGAAATCATACATAAGAACGTGCGCCAGAGCCCATTCCATCATTCACGTCTCAGACGTCGGACCGGCAGCAGCAGCAGCAGCAGCAGGAAAGCTCAGCCCAGAGCAGCAGCAGCAGGAGAGAGACCAGAGCAGCAGCAGCAGGAGAGAGGACCAGAACTGGAAAGAAGTGCGCATCGCCTTCTCGTCGTTACCGTCAGCCAGTTGCCTCTCGATGGCCGGACCGTTTGGATCTTTCGTGGTTGCTGTGGTTCGAGGTGCTTCATCCCCATCCTCGTCCCACCCGGGACGAGGCATCAACAAGATGAGGCGCGCGCCTGCTGCCTTCCGCCGAAAAGCCTCTCGTGGGTCAAGCCTGGTTGTTAAACAATCGGGACATCCAACTAGCTCGTCGCATTCGCGGCGAGCGCTTCTGAAAGATTTACGTCTCATCAAATTCTAGTGTTGAAAGAGTTGCCTCGTCCCACCCGGGACGAGGCAGCGAGCTAATTTGAATTTAAATTTCAGGAACAAATTTTGGTCTTCGGGGCGACATATTGCACAGCTTTCTGAGGCTGCTCTCGCCCCAACCCCTATGCCCTCTCCCCCTCCCCCATTCGGCTCGCTAAAATTCCTTCGTCTCTTTCTTTCCTCTCTTTGCCGTTCGAATGGGTGTTCCTTCCAATATATATAGCTAATTCTTCAAATTAATATATGGAAAACCCACATGTCCACATATCTAAATTTTACGTAAGTCTACGCCATTCCGGTTATGTCTGTGACATAACTACTTTGACTTTTTATACTTCTACTTCGCTATTACTTCCCCTCTTTTCACAAGCACGCAAGATTTTTTCCTCATTTTGCCGTTCCTACTGCATTCTCTCTGCCTTCCTACTGCATTCGCCACCAAGATTTGATCGTTCCGCGATATGCTAAAACAAAAATCTATAAATATAGGTCGATTTGTCATTTTCGCAATCATTTCACTCTCGACTTTCAACGAGGAAGGGACGACGCGTCAGCAAATGAGGAAAGGTGAAGGCGAGAAACAGACACGGTAGTCTCGAGCTGGGCCGCAGTTCCCGGTCGGACGAGTCAACCAAACCGGGAATACCTGACGGCGGAGATGCTTGAGCTAAGGATAAAGTTGAAGCGTTCACCGTCGTTTCGATGGGCCTTTTTCTGAGCCAGTGTTTTTTGAAGGCTGTTGCCAGCAATCGGCGACGGCTCCAAATTTTCGAAAAAGTTATTCTGACTTGTGCATTTTTGCAGCAGGATTTTTCCCTCTCCATGCTCACACACACACACACACACACACACACACACACAAGCGCCTATGACATTCTACCACACAGAAACAGTGATTTCATGCTAACTCTGTGGTGAAATGATTTTTATTCGATCTTTTTTTAAATTTTTAGGGAACATTCTTAGAGGGAAATTTTGAAGGAACAACTCTTTCGTGAGATATTTGGTGGCCCTGAAAAGGGCCGTTTGTTTATCAAATCTTCCGCGAGGTGTAGTGCTTCATTCGGGCCGCTTCTCCGGTCAACGTTGAGGAAGATGTCCATGGCTTTGGTCTGGGTCAACCTGCATCAGCACCACGTTCCTAAGTGCTACTTGCGGCGGGGCTTTTGCTTCTTGTCCGTTACACTTGCGATGGTGGAGGAGCTGCTCTTCTTCTTTCCCGATGGTCTGCAGTGGCGATTCGTTCCGAAGTTCCGATCCTTCGGGGTGATGGCGGCCAGATTCGTTTCGTCAACCTGCGGACGGGCCGCGGGCTTGGCCGGTTTACTCTCTCCTTCGGAACCTTGGCCTGTGGTTTGCTTCTCCTGCGGTGCAGCGGTTGTTCTTCGTTGTTTGTCCGTTGGGCTGCCTAGGGAAATTTTCGCCTTCTGCGCCCTCTTCTGCTGCAGCTGATGTGTCCTCGACGACGATCCAAATATTATGAGCTGAAGTGAGGCGCAGCAGGCTGAGATTTTTGGACTGCACGCGCTTACACTCACACACACACATATGTAATCGTTCGTAAATTTCGAGGTGATTCTGATAGAGTTATCTAAGCCCGCTCTCACGCACACTAGCACGCCATTTGTTTTGCTGGACTGTACAAAATTTAACCTCAATCTTTTTCGTGTACATACACGCAATACATACGCACGTAGATAACTCTATTCCGAGGCTGGATTTAATTTCATTTCCGTTTTGCGTAACCGTGCAGCAACATCACAGAGGAGCAGCTACATTTTGATACCTTTATTGCCCCAACTCTTATGGTTCCGCCAATTTCAAATTTCATGTCCAGTATCAAAACCCTGAAGTTTGATACTTATATTGCCCCAACTCTTATGGTTCCGCAAATGTTCCCTTATCGGAACATCCCCGGGGCCTACGGCCACTCCAGGTGGTGGCCACTACTGCCAAAATGTCAAATTTCATGTCCAGTATCAAAAACCCTGAAGTTTGATACTTATATTGCCCCAACTTTTATGGTTCCGCAAATGTCCCCTTATCGGAACATCCCCGGGGCCTCCGGCCACTCTAGGTTGCGGCCACTACTGCCGAAATGTCAAATTTCATGTCCAGTATCAAAAACCCTAAAGTTTGATACCCATATTGCCCCAACTCTTATGGTTCCCCAAATGTCCCCTTATCGGAACATTCCCGGGGCCTCCGGCCACTCCAGGTGGTGGCCACTACTGCCAAAATGTCATATTTCATGTCCAGTATCAAAATCCTTAAGTTTGATACCCATATTGCCCCAACTCTTATGGTTCCGCAAATGTCCCCTATCGGAACACCCTGGCCTCCGGCCACTCCAGGTGGTGGCCACTACTGCCGAAATGTCAAATTTCATGTCCAGTATCAAAACCCTAAAGTTTGATACCCATATTGCCCCAACTCTTATGGTTCCGCAAATGTCCCCTATCGGAACACCCTGGCCTCCGGCCACTCCAGGTGGTGGCCACTACTGCCGAAATGTCAAATTTCATGTCCAGTATCAAAACCCTAAAGTTTGATACCCATATTGCCCCAACTCTTATGGTTCCCCAAATGTCCCCTTATCGGAACATTCCCGGGGCCTCCGGCCACTCCAGGTGGTGGCCACTACTGCCAAAATGTCATATTTCATGTCCAGTATCAAAATCCTTTAAGTTTGATACCCATATTGCCCCAACTCTTATGGTTCCGCAAATGTCCCCTTATCGGAACATCCCAGGGGCCTCCGGCCACTCCAGGTTATGGCCACTGCTGCCAAAATGTCAAATTTCATGTCACGTATCAAAATCCCTAAAGTTTGATACTCATATTGCCCCAACTCTTATGGTTCCGCAAATGTCCCCTTATCGGAACATCCCAGGGGCCTCCGGCCACTCCAGGTGGTGGCCACTACTGCCGAAATGTCAAATTTCATGTCCAGTATCAAAAACCCTAAAGTTTGATACCCATATTGCCCCAACTCTTATGGTTCCCCAAATGTCCCCTTATCGGAACATTCCCGGGGCCTCCGGCCACTCCAGGTGGTGGCCACTACTGCCAAAATGTCATATTTCATGTCCAGTATCAAAATCCTTTAAGTTTGATACCCATATTGCCCCAACTCTTATGGTTCCGCAAATGTCCCCTTATCGGAACATCCCAGGGGCCTCCGGCCACTCCAGGTTATGGCCACTGCTGCCAAAATGTCAAATTTCATGTCACGTATCAAAATCCCTAAAGTTTGATACCCATATTGCCCCAACTCTTATGGTTCCGCAAATGTCCCCTTATCGGAACATCCCAGGGGCCTCCGGCCACTCCAGGTTATGGCCACTGCTGCCAAAATGTCAAATTTCATGTCACGTATCAAAATCCCTAAAGTTTGATACCCATATTCCCCCAACTTTTATGGTTCTGCAAATTTCCCCCTATCGGAACACCCCCGGGGCCTCCGGCCACTCCAGGTGGTGGCCACTATTGCCGAAATGTCAAATTTCATGTCCAGTATCAAAAACGCTAAAGTTTGATACCCATATTCCCCCAACTCTTATGGTTCCGCAAATGTCCCCCTATCGGAACACCCCCGGGGCCTCCGGCCACTCCAGGTGGTGGCCACTACTGCCGAAATGTCAAATTTCATGTCCAGTATCAAAAACCCTAAAGTTATATACCCATATTGCCCCAACTCTTATGGTTCCCCAAATGTCCCCTTATCGGAACATTCCCGGGGCCTCCGGCCACTCCAGGTGGTGGCCACTACTGCCAAAATGTCATATTTCATGTCCAGTATCAAAATCCTTTAAGTTTGATACCCATATTGCCCCAACTCTTATGGTTCCCCAAATGTCCCCTTATCGGAACATTCCCGGGGCCTCCGGCCACTCCAGGTGGTGGCCACTACTGCCAAAATGTCATATTTCATGTCCAGTATCAAAATCCTTTAAGTTTGATACCCATATTGCCCCAACTCTTATGGTTCCGCAAATGTCCCCTTATCGGAACATCCCAGGGGCCTCCGGCCACTCCAGGTTATGGCCACTGCTGCCAAAATGTCAAATTTCATGTCACGTATCAAAATCCCTAAAGTTTGATACTCATATTGCCCCAACTCTTATGGTTCCGCAAATGTCCCCTTATCGGAACATCCCAGGGGCCTCCGGCCACTCCAGGTTATGGCCACTGCTGCCAAAATGTCAAATTTCATGTCACGTATCAAAATCCCTAAAGTTTGATACCCATATTCCCCCAACTTTTATGGTTCTGCAAATTTCCCCCTATCGGAACACCCCCGGGGCCTCCGGCCACTCCAGGTGGTGGCCACTATTGCCGAAATGTCAAATTCAATGTCCAGTATCAAAAACGCTAAAGTTTGATACCCATATTCCCCCAACTCTTATGGTTCCGCAAATGTCCCCCTATCGGAACACCCCCGGGGCCTCCGGCCACTCCTACCGAAATGTCAAATTTCATGTCCAGTATCAAAAACCCTAAAGTTTGATACCCATATTGCCCCAACTCTTATGGTTCCCCAAATGTCCCCTTATCGGAACATTCCCGGGGCCTCTGGCCACTCCAGGTTATGGCCACTGCTGCCAAAATGTCAAATTTCATGTCACGTATCAAAATCCCTAAAGTTTGATACCCATATTGCCCCAACTCTTATGGTTCCGCAAATGTCCCCTTATCGGAACATCCCAGGGGCCTCCGGCCACTCCAGGTTATGGCCACTGCTGCCAAAATGTCAAATTTCATGTCACGTATCAAAATCCCTAAAGTTTGATACCCATATTCCCCCAACTTTTATGGTTCTGCAAATTTCCCCCTATCGGAACACCCCCGGGGCCTCCGGCCACTCCAGGTGGTGGCCACTATTGCCGAAATGTCAAATTTCATGTCCAGTATCAAAAACGCTTAAGTTTGATACCCATATTCCCCCAACTCTTATGGTTCCGCAAATGTCCCCCTATCGGAACACCCCCGGGGCCTCCGGCCACTCCAGGTGGTGGCCACTACTACCGAAATGTCAAATTTCATGTCCAGTATCAAAAACCCTAAAGTTTGATACCCATATTGCCCCAACTCTTATGGTTCCCCAAATGTCCCCTTATCGGAACATCCCCGGGGCCTCCGGCCACTCCAGGTGGTGGCCACTACTGCCAAAATGTCATATTTCATGTCCAGTATCAAAATCCCTTAAGTTTGATACCCATATTGCCCCAACTCTTATGGTTCCGCAAATGTCCCCTTATCGGAACATCCCCGGGACCTCCAGGTGGTGGCCACTACTGCCAAGCGCTTGCGAGAGGAGCTGAGCTCCTCTCGCTTCGGTGGTAGACCACCGACTGAAGCCAGCTTTCAAATTTCCCGTGGTTTTGTAGGGAAGAGAGAAGGCTGGCGCTCGCGAGAAGAGCTGAGCTCCTCTCGCTTCGGTGGTAGACCACCGACTAAACTAATGCTGTGGAGGGGGTGGCGTTTATATTTATATCAAAACCGTCGGCTGCGCTGCTTCTGTGATTTTCCCCTCTGCTTGGGGAAGGCGTTTCATTTGTCGGTTTCATTTCGCTTCGCGAAATTTTGGATTGCTACCCTGTATAGAGCCCTAAGACGAAGTTCTTCGTCAAAAATATTGAATACATAATAACATTAAATCAAATCGAAACTATAAACTTCATGTTAATTTTTAATTTTGGGGCCACAGATTGAATTAGACAAAATTAGGAAAAATGCATTTTAATAAATAAAAAAACGTAAATAATGGGTATGTAAATGTATAAATTTTGTATCTAGAGAAGAGATTTTCTGACTGATTTGGTGTTTTTGGTAAGGTTGTATTTTTTTAAATTATTTTGAACTGAAAAAATAAGAAAATTTCTTAAATGTTTCAATATCATACAATGAAAATTGGACCAATAACGTATAAATGAGTACTTTTCGATTTCAAATTCATTCTTGCTATAATTTTTTTCTTATATATGTAAATATTTGTCCAGATTTTTGAAATTATAAACTCTTTTTTCATAAATTTATATTTCCTAAACCTGATTTTGCATCATCAGGTTCTATGGCTCAAAAGATTAGGTCATCTAAAACATTTTGAAAAAATTTAAAATTTAAAAATACGTGTTTTGGGTATTTTACTTTTAGTCATAAAAAATATAAATTATTGGAATTTTTTTCCATTTACTTATTTTTTTCCGAAAATTACCCGTCATAACCTGGGTGCTGAATAGTGGTTCGCAAAACGGCCTCAATTTTGAACTGACAAAGTGGAACCAATTTACTGTTCGCCAAAAGTGGAGGGTATTGTTATCGATCAAAAATGGTTTTTTTGCAAGAATTTTTTTTTTGGCTTTTGAGTACCTGAAGTTGAAGTTAAGTAATCTTTAGAACATTGAAGACGAGATCGTAATTTTTTTATAATTATGAATGGAAGTTGTTTAAGGAGTTCATGCGGTTGTACCATATAGAAACTGTCTTAACTGTTTGATTCCGTGTTCAAACCAATAAGAAAAATGTCATGCCTGTGCTTGAACAGCCTCCTAGTTTGTAGATGTAAACAAAGTGGGATCATTCGAAAATCACGTTACGCATTCTCTCTATTCATCACCCAGGTCATAACCTACAACTTTGCCGAAGAAACCAAATCGAACTGAAAATCCCTTCTCAAGGAATTTTCACAAAAGTTTAACTTCCCAAAATACATATTTTCATTTTTTTTATTTGTTTTAGGGGACAATGAAAAATAAGGACCTAAATTTTGCCGCCGAGTTATAATATTTTTTTTTAAATGAAATTTTATATTTTTTTATTTTGGTTTTTTATGTAATTTTTAAAAATCTTTAAAATATTTTTTATCGAAATGATCTAAATGTTTCACAAATTTTCCATTTTTTAAGATTAAAAATAGGAACAACAGTAAAACATGATTTTTTTTTTGCAAAAGCACTTAGTAAAAAAAAATCATATCTCGAAGGCAAAATTGTTTTTATTTCATATCAAAAATATTCAAAAGTTAAAAAATATGGATTACAAGAAATACAAATTTTTGTTAATAAATCTAATTTAAAAATCAGCAAAAAATATTTTTTCCATGTATCTATTTTTCGTAAATAGTGAATCAATACCACCAAATCGATCAGAAAATTCCTTCAAAAGTTATAGATTTTCGAATATTTACGTACCATTTTTGTATGGACAGCTGCCAACATTGAATTGAAGCTTGTATGGGTGAATCAATAGCCTAAAATGGCTTCTTTTGGTCAAGGGGGAAGGACTCCACAAAGTTTGAACCAAATCAAAAAATATAAATGAAACCCACTTCCGGTTTTTGTGGAGAATTTCTCCGATGAACATGAACAAAGTTTTATCAAAATAAAAAAAAATAAAAATTTTGGAATCGCGAAAAAAAGTTGCGAAATTGTGAAGAACTACTCACGATGTTTTCTTCCCGATCGAATTGCGTCAATTGTGGACGCTCCCTTCTAATGCCCAACTAAACTGACAAAAATTGCAATGTACGTGGGAGCAAGGCACTCCAAACTGCAAAATGATGAATTCCAATTCTACACAAACACAACTGCCCGTCCAGCCGAAACATGGAAGCATGTCAAAAACACGAAAACAAAGCCCGCCCTCTCTCGCTTTACCTCTTTCTCTCTCTCTCTGATGCTTGATGGACGAATGATCACTTCTTGCTTGGTTGCTGTTTTGCCGAAATTGCGTTTTGTCAGAATGACTCAGCAAACAGTTCCGAAGCGCGTGCAGCGCAAATGTTGCGGAATTTCTTCGAAGAATTCTAAACGAATTAGCCGACTAACGATGCGTTGGCAGTTTTGTTTTTTTTTTGTTGGGAGGGAGGTTGTGTGGGGGGTTTGGTCACGGAAATGCATTAAAGTTGCACTTAATTTGCTGTAAAATTTGCTTGACGATAGTTATGAGAACGTGACAGTATTAGTGACGTTGCACTCAAAGTGGTGTGCGTGAGCTCTCGTTGAGAGCAGTTGCAATTTGTTCTATTCAAAAAAATCTTGTTTTAATGTTTGTTTTGTCATTGTTGATCTTTATTCAAACTTATCAAATATTTGTTGCAATTTTGTTCCCATCACACTCGTGCAACATTTTCCACTTCAACAGTTTTACGGATTACGTTACAATGCAAACGTAACGCGGCATTGCGTTATCTCTGTTCCTGTCACACTTTACGCAAACAATGCCGTGTGTGTGTTTCTTTTTGTTGGTGTTCTACTTCTGGTGCCACATTGTGTCACACTCGTGATGGACCAACCACGAGGAAGACCACCACCATCATCATCATCGCCGTGGACATTGTGAGCAAACAGAGGTGTTAATTAAATTCCGAGTAGCGACCATTTTGGTATCAACATTGGGAAGAGGATCGGTGGGGGGTGGTTTGGCTAGAGTACTCTTGATTAGCTGGATAATTTGATGCCCATAACTGGTGCAAACTGGAATTGTGAACAGATAACAGTTGAGGAGTCTGGCGGAGAGGAGATAATGGAACCAACTTTAGTGTGACAAAATTCTAACTTCATCTCTTTGTTAAATAGATTAGTTGATCTCAAAGAGGTGATAACATTATCCCACCCTTATTAAAAAAAAGTAAAGCTAACCGGACATGTAAAATCAACGGACCCAATTGCCATGTCGTCCTCATCAATACTCCATAAATAAATGTCTCGACTCGATAGAAAACGTCCTTATCTGAACTGACTCGAGTGTACGCACTCGTCGTGGAGTGCTAATCATTTGTCGCTTCAGTTGACACATAAATCAATTACCTACTATCCGGAGTGTTGTGTGTTTGTGCTGCTTTTTCAAAGAGCAGTGATGTGCGAATGTTACTTGTTTGTTTCGACTGTTTAATCATTTTTTTTTAAAAATGGTACCTTTTCAAACATTTTCTTTTTTAGATTTTTTCCAAAATTAATTAATTTTACTTACAAGATTTTTGAATGTCTTTAACATCCTATGATTGAATTAATTTTAGTAGCGAATATTTCGATTTCAAAGCGAAATCATCGTACAATTATCGAGGATGACCAACAAATTATGAACATTGCAATTACTTGTTGCAGATGTTCAAGTTCAAAAGTCAATGTTTTTTATTTTTGTTAAACACAAAATTCCTAAATAGTTAAAGAAAATGATACTTAAAAAACTAACCTAATCATAGCCTGCTTCAAAAAAGAACCAAATATAATTTAAATTTGTATTCTTTTTTTTAGAATTCCTAGAATAGGAATAGGAATAACTTAATATTTTTTGAAATTATTTTAGGATTCAGAGTATAAATGAGGCCCGTAGTCAGGGGGGTAGGCTTCGGGCTGAAGCTCCACCCTTCCGAAATTTTTGGAAGATATACGGGAGAGAGGGAAGAAGAAGAAAAGAAGAAGAAAAATTCTTCTTCAAGCGCCCCCCCCCCAACCCAAAATTCTGGCTACACCCCTGATTTAAATATGTACTCAAAATTGTTCACAAAATACTGTATTTTTTTCTAAAATACAGAAATTTTCATAATTTGTTACATGGGTATCATATGAATTAAAATTTTGCATGCTTTTTAAAATTATTATTTTTTTTAATTCTAAAATTTTCGCAAATTACAGTATTTTTTGTAAATACTACAATTTTTAAAACATGCAATATGGGTTTCAAACGAAGCGAAATTTTGTGTTTTTCTACACTTTATTAGAGTTTTTGAAAAATACACAAATTTTCACAAATTGTCGTATTTTTTTGAAAATACTCAAATTTTCAAAACATGGAATATGGGTATCAAACGAAGCGAAATTTTGCATAACTAGCGAAACATGCATTCAAATTGTGAATGCTTCATACAAAACTTTGAGTCGTTTGATTCCTACATTAAAATTTAAAAGAATTGAGTATTTTCAAAAATTACGGTATTATGTGAAAATTTTAGCATTAAAAAAAACTTCGTCTATGTCAAACAGACAACATTATTTCGCTTCGTTTGACACCCATATGGCATATTTTTCAATTCTGAGTATTTTAAAAAAAATAATAATACTAAAGTTTTAAACAAATTCCGTAGCTTTCATAATATAAAAATTTTCAAAAAATTTAATATAGGTATTAAACGAAGCAATATTTAGTATGTTTTTCACTTTATTAGAGTTTTTTTTAGGAAAATACTAAAATTTTCACAAAATACCGTAGCTTTCGAAAATACTCAAATTTACAAAATTTGAAACATGAGAATCAAATTGAAATTTTGTTTGCATATCAATTTGTTAGAGTTTTCTTTTGAAAAATATTTTTTTCATAAATCACCGTATTTTGCTGAAAATACTCAAATTCAAAATATGCAACATGGGTATCAAACGAAGTGCAATGTTGCATGCCTTATACATACATTCACATTGTGTATGCATATCGCAGTTTGAAAAATTGAAGTATTTTAAAAAAATACGGTATTTTGTGATTTTTTTTGCATTTTCAAAAAAATACATTATTAATGTGAAAAAGCAGACATAATTTCGCTTCATTTGATACCCATATTGCATATTTTGAAAATTTGAGTATTTTCGAAAAAATCTGTATTTCGTAAAAAATATAGCTTTTAACAGAAAACTGTAATAAAGTGAAAAAGCAAACAAAATTTCGCTTCATTTCAAACTCATACTATAAATTTTGAAAAATTTGAGTACTTTCGAAAAAATACGGTTGTTTTTTTTTGATAATTTTCGTTTTTAAACAAAATAAAACTGTTATAAAGTGAAAAAGCAAACAAAATTTCGCTTCATTTAATACCCATATTGTAAATTTTGAAAATTTGAGAGCTTTCGAAAAAATACGGTATTTTGTGAAAATTTTAGCAATACAATAAAAATAATAATAAATTCTCATTTTGAAAACAAAAACTCAACTTCGGATTTGTTTTAGATGTAAAAATACGGTAATTTGTAAAAAAAAAATCAGTAACTCTAATAAAATGAAAAAAGCATAAGCATAAGCATAAGCATAAGCATAGGTGCCCACCTGCAGTTGCACCTCTAATAAAATGAAAAAGCAAACAAAGCAACAAATATTGTAACTATTGAAAAATTGAGTTCTTTCGAAAAATATGGTATTTTGTGAAAATTTCAGCAAAAAAAAAAAATAATCATAAGTAATCATTTTTTAAAATTCTCAATTTTATATTTGTTTAAGATGACTTATAGGCCGTCTTTTTAGCTATGACACAAGTTTCCTAAAATGCATTTGGCAGTGTTGCCAATTTTTCGAAAATATTATTATTATAAATCACAAAAAAAAATAAAATAGCCTTTATTTTGAGATGTCAAATTTTAATTTGCAATCGAAAAGAACTTAATGTAAATTTCGATATTGTGCACCTGCAATTTTTATTAAGAAAATTTGATATGCGTCGGATTTTCATAATATTCAAAATAATATGGGAAAATATTTTTATATCGTTTTTGCCTAACCTCTACTCGATAGTAATAATTCTGCGATGATTGCATTAATCGTAAAATCAATCCTTTACTTAAGGTTAAGAGCTTAAAATTTAGTGACAAAGCTATGTGTTTTTATCTTAATCCTTGCAAACGAAATTTTAAACACTGTCCCTCTTTCTCACTTGCAATTGCTGATGGAAAAGAAGTGTGAAATCAAGTGCTCTTCTCAAGTAGAAAATAAGAAGTGAAAAAAACTAACCCACTCGCAAACAAACCGATTACTGGTCGAGCACTAATTAGCTTAAGAGCGAGTTTTTCACCGATGTGAAACAGGTCGTATCGAGGTGCTCCGATTTGGATGAAACTTTCAGCGTTTGTTTGTCTATGCATGAGATGAACTCATGCCAAATATGAGCCCTCTACGACAAAGGGAAGTGGGGTAAAACGGGCATTGAAGTTTAAGGTCCAAAACACATGAAAATTCTTAAAATTGCTCGCATTTCCGTAAAACTTCATCAATTCCAACTCTCTTAGATGCATTCGAAAGGTCTTTTGAAGCCCTTCAAAATGTGCTATAGACATCCAGGATCGGCTTGACTTTTTCTCATAGCTTTTGCAAATTACTGTTAAAAATTGATTTTTTTAAAACCTTAATAACTTTTGGCAACCGCCTCCAACACCCATACTCCCATAGGTCAAAAGTTAGGGAATTTCATGGACTATAAGCCTACGGTATTAACTTTTTGGCCAATCGCAGTTTTTCTCATAGTTCTTCGATTTTTCTAGAACAAACATTTTACAACGTTAGTTTTGCCCTGTAGGCCAAGAAGACGGCACTTTTGGTCTCAATTTTGTCATATTCGGAATCCTCGGTCAATTTCACGTAAGTTAGAAGTATTGGAATTGTAATTTTGATTTAAAAAATAATTAAATAAAACATTTTGAAAAAGAAATAGATCTTATTTACCCTATGATCAATACGTCAAATGCTGTATCAAGTAGGCGAAAACTTGTTTACCCCTAATCCGACAAAATTCTAAATAATATTTTAATCAATTCTAAATGGCATTTTTTCCAATCAAATTCAAAATTCCAACACCTCAATCTAATGTAAAATTTTCTGAGGATTCCGAATATTTCAAAATTGAGACCAAAAAGTGCCGCTATGGAGGCCTACAGAGCAAAAACTAACGTTGTAAAATGTTTGTTCTAGAAAAATCGAAAAACTATGAGAAAAACTGCGATTGGCCAAAAAGTTAATACCGTAGGCTTATAGTCCATGAAATTCCCTAACTTTTGACCTATGGGAGTATGGGTGTTGGAGGCTGTTGCCAAAAGTTATTAAGGTTTTAAAAAAATCAATTTTTAACATTATTTTGCAAAAGCTATGAGAAAAAGTCAAACCAATCCTGGATGTCTATAGCACATTTTGAAGGGCTTCAAAAGACCTTTCGAATGCATCTAAGAGAGTTGGAATTGATGAAGTTTTACGGAAATGCGAGCAATTTTAAGAATTTTCATGTGTTTTGGACCTTAAACTTCAATGCCCGTTTTACCCCACTTCCCTTTGTCGTAGAGGGCTCATATTTGGCATGAGTTCATCTCATGCATAGACAAACAAACGCTGAAAGTTTCATCCAAATCGGAGCAACTCGATACGACCTCTAGAACAAACCGAGCAGAATCTACAAATACTGCCTCTTAAGTAAGTGGCAAATATTGTTCGAAACTTGCGCGATAACTGGCATCACTTAACACACCGATGTCCAAGATGTCGCATGTACAATACGTACTTCATCATCATCATCGCCGTCGCCGTCAGTTGAACTAGTTGTGATAAAACTAGTTTCCAGTGTGAGCAGGGACTGGGAGGGAGGAAAATACGCCGTTCGAGGGATTTACTATATTGGCTATATCGGAATGATCGATGAGTGCTGGGAGCAAGGTGCTTTTTCACTACGATAGATAACGTCGTTTGATTGTTGTACGAGCTGCTGATAATACAGTTTCGGTAGCAATTCTGAAAAGCGAGTTACGATCCCCGTTACATTGGAGCACATTGTACGAGCTCCAGCGTTGCTCGATTGAACATTAACTCGGGAGTCGTAAACCCCCTCCCCGTCTTGTAAGTGATGGCTCATTGAGTCTGACACA